>NC_052327.1:33811158-33959659 GCF_016432855.1 Salvelinus namaycush
AACAATAGCGGGGCTATATACAGGGGGTACCGGTTCAGAGTCAATGTGCGGGGGCACCAGTGTCGAGGTAATTATGTACATGCAGGTAGGTTTATTAAAGTGTCTATGCATAGATAATAACAGAGAGTAGCAGCAGTGTAGGGTGGGGGGGGGGGGTGTTCGCCGGAGGGCATAGCAGGATTTCTTATAAGCTTCCGGGTTAGAGTCCCGCTCCTTGAAAGTGGCAGCTCTGCCCTTTAGCTCGGTGAGAATGTTGCATGTAATCCATGGCTTCTGGTTGGGGTATGTACGTACGGTCACTGTGCGGACGACGTCCTCAATGCTCTTATTGATAAAGCCAGTGACTGATGTGGTGTACTCCTCAATGCCATCGGAAGAATCACGGAACATGTTCCAGTCTGTGCTAGCAAAACAGTCCTGTAGTTTAGCATCTGCTTCATCTGACCCCTTTTTTATAGACTGTCTATAGCAGGGCAGCTCTAGCAGGGCAGAAATTTGACGAACTGACTTGTTGGAAAGGTGGCATCCTATGACAGTGCCACATTGAAAGTCACTGAGCTCTTCAGTAAGGCCATTCTAGTGCCAATGTTTGTCTATGGAGATTGTATGGTTGTGTGCTCGATTTTATACACCTGTCAGCAACAGGAGTGGCTGAAATAGCCGAATCTACTAATTTGAAGGGGTGTCCACATGCTTTTATTACATATAGTGTATGTAATTGTTGTGTTATTTGTTCACTCAGGTTCCCTTTAAGATCTGATAACGTTCCGTATCAAAAATATGCAATAGTAGAGAACTAGATACTTTTTCACAGCACTGTACAGTTGTGTAGGAGGACAATCAGCTCATTTAAATACACTCCCACACACTGTATTGTTGCTGTTGACAATGTGTCTTTAAAAATAAATCAAATCACTAAGGATACCACATTTTCTGCCTTCAGCTGAAAAATTCTATTGCCTTAGAGAGGACATTGACTTGTCCAACATATTTTAGGTGTGTTGAATGTGGCCCAACTGAAAAGCAACACCCATTGCATCATTGCAGTAAGGACTCATCTGTGAAATCCTTCTCGTGGATGGCTTTTTACACATGCTTGTTTGTCTTCTGCACTTAAAGGACAGGTACATTTACTGAGGTCCAAAATAGGAGAGGGTTGTCGAACTAAATGTTTTTCTTTGGGGAGGGTTGTCTTTCTTTTATTGGGCACAGGGGAGGGTAGTGCGTTTTTTCCCTGATTTACCGTTCTGCAGGTTTTACTATATAATGTCTTCCATTTAGCCACATTTACTCATCTTCTTTCATGCGCCTCCCCTATCAAGGTGTTTTGGTACTTCTCTAATGCACTATGCTTTTTTGTGCGCTTACTATACCACAGGTCAATACAGTCTACCAGTCAACTGTCTATCCTGCCCTCTAGTCATAGTGACAATAGTGGTAGTTGGATCGTTTGTCCAGATCTGCAATAGGTTAATCATACCATACATAAAATCATTAATATCTGCACCAATTTTCAATATAAATCCACAAGATAGAGGAATGAGGCCAGGTGTGTCATTGCGCATGAATGAACAATGAAGACATGGAACTCTTGTTTAGGGACAAACAAATTATCCTACCGAGACTAGCCAACCACACCACACTCCAATGAATAATTGCACTATTGTTTTCAAGTGAGTACAGTTCTACTCTAGGCTGTAAACTGTAGTGAAAATGTAATTTCAATAATAATAATGTCGCAAAAGCCCGTTATTTGAATGTTTCATTCCATTTGGATCAGTAGTGGGTCTACTCTCAACAGATAAGAAGGTACAGTAGCAGGCCAGTCTGGACGTATTTTTACTTTGATACTGATGTGCTTTCTGTTGCCGATCATCATTCTCCCAAGTCGTCTTATATACTGTAATGTGGCCACAGAGGCCTATGCTCCCAGCAGGCCCAGTTATTCAGGAAAGCATAACACTGCATTCTGCCTCCTTTCTGATCCAAGCGGCTATTCCTCGACTTAGAACCTAACGTTTCAATATACCCTAAATATTTGTCGTTTAACTTTTAAAATACTGTATATTACTTTTATGTGTGGCATAAGCCCAACTATTCACAATGTTTTAGGCTACTTCAAAAGTCTCCTGTAGGCTACCTGCACTACCTGTTCATCCACTCCACTCTATTATAATTCCAGCATCCAAACTATGCAACGGCCATTCAATTAATGGAAAGAGACATCTGCTACAAAACACCAAAAAGTTTTATGACATTAGGAGATTGTCAAACCAAGTCTTCAATACCGAGTAGGAAGGGATGGAGTAGGGAGGGAAGTATTTTCTGTTTGTTGAGAATGACATACTATACTTGATTGTGGTGTTGAAAACTCAAACCATGATGATAAGGGCTCCAAGTTGGGAATCTGTATATATAGTTATGCGTTGCTTATTGGCTCAGGTCTCCCAACATATCACCTGGCTCTGAGCAGACTGCATCCTGGGAGCGCCTCACGTCTCCCAACATATCACCTGGCTCTGAGCAGACTGCATCCTGGGAGCGCCTCACGTCTCCCAACATATCACCTGGCTCTGAGCAGACTGCATCCTGGGAGCGTCTCAGGTCTCCCAACATATCACCTGGCTCTGAGCAGACTGCATCCTGCGAGCGCCTCACGTCTCCCAACATATCACCTGGCTCTGAGCAGACTGCATCCTGGGAGCGCCTCACGTCTCCCAACATATCACCTGGCTCTGAGCAGACTGCATCCTGGGAGCGTCTCAGGTCTCCCAACATATCACCTGGCTCTGAGCAGACTGCATCCTGGGAGCGTCTCAGGTCTCCCAACATATCACCTGGCTCTGATTAGACTGCATCCTGGGAGCGCCTCACGTCTCCCAACATATCACCTGGCTCTGAGCAGACTGCATCCTGGGAGCGCCTCACGTCTCCCAACATATCACCTGGCTCTGAGCAGACTGCATCCTGGGAGCGCCTCACGTCTCCCAACATATCACCTGGCTCTGAGCAGACTGCATCCTGGGAGCGCCTCACGTCTCCCAACATATCACCTGGCTCTGAGCAGACTGCATCCTGGGAGCGCCTCACGTCTCCCAACATATCACCTGGCTCTGAGCAGACTGCATCCTGGGAGCGTCTCACGTCTCCCAACATATCACCTGGCTCTGAGCAGACTGCATCCTGGGGGCGTCTCACGTCTCCCAACATATCACCTGGCTCTGAGCAGACTGCATCCTGGGGGCGTCTCACGTCTCCCAACATATCACCTGGCTCTGAGCAGACTGCATCCTGGGGGCGTCTCACGTCTCCCAACATATCACCTGGCTCTGAGCAGACTGCATCCTGGGAGCGTCTCACGTCTCCCAACATATCACCTGGCTCTGAGCAGACTGCATCCTGGGGGCGTCTCAGGTCTCCCAACATATCACCTGGCTCTGAGCAGACTGCATCCTGGGAGCGTCTCAGGTCTCCCAACATATCACCTGGCTCTGAGCAGACTGCATCCTGGGAGCGTCTCAGGTCTCCCAACATATCACCCGGCTCTGAGCAGACTGCATCCTGGGAGCGCCTCACGTCTCCCAACATATCACCCGGCTCTGAGCAGACTGCATCCTGGGAGCGCCTCACGTCTCCCAACATATCACCTGGCTCTGAGCAGACTGCATCCTGGGAGCGCCTCACGTCTCCCAACATATCACCTGGCTCTGAGCAGACTGCATACTGGGAGCGCCTCAGGTCTCCCAACATATCACCTGGCTCTGAGCAGACTGCATCCTGGGAGCGCCTCAGGTCTCCCAACATATCACCTGGCTCTGAGCAGACTGCATCCTGGGAGCGCCTCACGTCTCCCAACATATCACCTGGATCTGAGCAGACTGCATCCTGGGAGCGCCTCAGGTCTCCCAACATATCACCTGGCTCTGAGCAGACTGCATCCTGGGAGCGTCTCACGTCTCCCAACATATCACCTGGCTCTGAGCAGACTGCATCCTGGGAGCGTCTCAGGTCTCCCAACATATCACCTGGCTCTGAGCAGACTGCATCCTGGGAGCGTCTCACGTCTCCCAACATATCACCTGGCTCTGAGCAGACTGCATCCTGGGAGCGCCTCAGGTCTCCCAACATATCACCTGGCTCTGAGCAGACTGCATCCTGGGAGCGTCTCAGGTCTCCCAACATATCACCTGGCTCTGAGCAGACTGCATCCTGGGAGCGCCTCACGTCTCCCAACATATCACCTGGCTCTGAGCAGACTGCATCCTGGGAGCGTCTCATGTCTCCCAACATATCACCTGGCTCTGAGCAGACTGCATCCTGGGAGCGCCTCAGGTCTCCCAACATATCACCTGGCTCTGAGCAGACTGCATCCTGGGAGCGCCTCAGGTCTCCCAACATATCACCTGGCTCTGAGCAGACTGCATCCTGGGAGCGTCTCAGGTCTCCCAACATATCACCTGGCTCTGAGCAGACTGCATCCTGGGAGCGTCTCACGTCTCCCAACATATCACCTGGCTCTGAGCAGACTGCATCCTGGGAGCGCCTCAGGTCTCCCAACATATCACCTGGCTCTGAGCAGACTGCATCCTGGGAGCGTCTCACGTCTCCCAACATATCACCTGGCTCTGAGCAGACTGCATCCTGGGAGCGCCTCAGGTCTCCCAACATATCACCTGGCTCTGAGCAGACTGCATCCTGGGAGCGCCTCAGGTCTCCCAACATATCACCTGGCTCTGAGCAGACTGCATCCTGGGAGCGTCTCAGGTCTCCCAACATATCACCTGGCTCTGAGCAGACTGCATCCTGGGAGCGTCTCACGTCTCCCAACATATCACCTGGCTCTGAGCAGACTGCATCCTGGGAGCGTCTCACGTCTCCCAACATATCACCTGGCTCTGAGCAGACTGCATCCTGGGAGCGTCTCACGTCTCCCAACATATCACCTGGCTCTGAGCAGACTGCATCCTGGGAGCGTCTCAGGTCTCCCAACATATCACCTGGCTCTGAGCAGACTGCATCCTGGGAGCGTCTCAGGTCTCCAACATATCACCTGGCTCTGAGCAGACTGCATCCTGGGAGCGCCTCACGTCTCCCAACATATCACCTGGCTCTGAGCAGACTGCATCCTGGGAGCGCCTCACGTCTCCCAACATATCACCTGGCTCTGAGCAGACTGCATCCTGGGGGCGTCTCAGGTCTCCCAACATATCACCTGGCTCTGAGCAGACTGCATCCTGGGAGCGCCTCACGTCTCCCAACATATCACCTGGCTCTGAGCAGACTGCATCCTGGGAGCGTCTCACGTCTCCCAACATATCACCTGGCTCTGAGCAGACTGCATCCTGGGAGCGCCTCACGTCTCCCAACATATCACCTGGCTCTGAGCAGACTGCATCCTGGGAGCGCCACACGTCTCCCAACATATCACCTGGCTCTGAGCAGACTGCATTCTGGGAGCGCCTCACGTCTCCCAACATATCACCTGGCTCTTCCTGTCTGCTGGGGGATTGTCATCCACATTCCCTCTGTTGCTCTGACTCACCATTAGGCAAACCAAGACGGACCAGGGGAGGGAAAAGAGCTAGATAGATTCAATTCTATTTTCATTAAAGTAAGATTAGACCGAAGGGTAAAGAGTGGGATGAAAAGACACGTTCATGCACGGATAAAATGCTTTGTCCGTACTCCCTCCTTGCCTCCATTTCCCTGTTCTAAAGAGTGGGTCCCCTCTACTCTCTGGTGGTGGCTGTGCTGTTAAGAAGCAGTCATGAGAGCAAACCCATTTTGACACTGCTTTGCACTTCAGAGCAATCCTGCTGTTTTAAACAATTTATTTTTCTAACTAATTACTGGAGCATAGGGGCTGGATGCTGTACGTGATTAGTAAGAATGCAGGCACACCACAGACGCCAACCCACGTCAGTTCTTGCACGACTACATTCCAGAAAATGCCATGTCTTACAATGCCTGGATAGGTATTAATATATCATCTAAATACATCATGTGACATAACAATCTGATGCCTGACTGCACAGTCGATGATGTGGCATGCAACCATTGGTTATTGCAATGCAACTCCTGCACATCTAGTTGTTGAGGAACTCTATCATTAATTGAGCTCTCCATCTGGCTGCTGGTGGGGTCCCCTTCTCCTCATCAGAGTTCACCTGATGACTTCCTGCTGACTGCACAGTGCTGGGTGATTGATGTGATTTCCCTGAGGGAGGGGAGTGGTTCTAAATCTGGCTCCAGCACTGCAGATGGAAGTGTCCTGTGTCGTGTTCCCATCAGCAGCCCAGTGTGCAGCTCCAACACTATGATTGGAGCACTCCCCACTGGCCTTCAATCACACCAAACACATTGTGTATTTTTTCATTTTCCATCCCCCTGCCTCAACCTCATTACTGTTTATTTATTTTTAAAAATTACATTTAGGGGGTAGATCAGCTTTAGTATTGCAGATAGATTGTGGCTTCCATCAATGTAATTGTTTGCATCATTTCCAATCCCCCATATTTTCTTAAATGTGTTAAATATATTTTCCTTTATTATTTTCCCCTAAACCTACCACCCCTCCCCTAATTGGAGTAAAGTAATGGACAACAACACTTAGACTTCTACTTATACATTTTACGGGCACGGTACATTTGACCTTTGTTATCCCTCTTTTCCTTTAGTCCAACCCTTCAGCTACCCTCAACACCTCCCATCTATCTCTGAAAACTATCCCGTTTTGATTTTTACTTGCCATATATAGTACCAGTAAAAAGTTGACACACCTACTCATTCAAGGGTTTTTCTTTATTTGTATTATTTTCTACATTGTAGTGAAGACATCACAACTATGAAATAACTGATATGGAATAATGTAGTAACCAAAACAGTGTCAAAATCAAAATATATTTGAGATTCTTCAAAGTACCCACCCTTTGCCTTGATGGCAACTTTGCACACTCTTGGTTCCCACATATGCTGAGCACCTGTTGGCTGCTTTTCCTTCACTCTGCGGTCCAACTCATCCCAAACCATCTCAGTTGGGTTGAGGTCGGGTGATTGTGGAGGCCAGGTCATCTGATGCAGCACTACATCACTATGCTTCTTGGTCAAATATCCCGTACACAGCCTGGAGGTGTGTTGGGTCATTGTCCTGTTGACAGATGATCGTTCCACTAAGGGCAAACCAGATGGGATGGCGTATCGCTGCAGAATGCTGTGGTGGCCATGCTGGTTAAGTGTGCCTTGAATTCAAAATAAATCACAGACAGTGTCACCAGAAAAGCACCCCCACACCATCACACCTCCTCCTCCATACTTCATGGTGGGAACCACACATGCGGAGATCATCTGTTCACCCACTTTGCGGTGGACAGATTTCCACCGGTCTAATGTCTATTGCTCGTGTTTTTTGGCCCAAGCAAGTCTCTTCTTCCTATTGGTGTCCTTTTGTAGTGGTTTCTTTGCAGCAATTAGACCATGAAGGCCTGATTCATGCCGTCTCTGAACAGTTGATGTTGTGATGTTTCTGTTACTTGAACTCTGTGAAGCATTTATTTGGGCTGCAATTTCTGAGGCTGGTAACTCTAATGAACGTATCCTCTGCAACAGAGGTAACTCTGGGTCTTCCTTTCCTGTGGCGGTCCTCATGAGAGCCAGTTTCATCATAGCGCTTGGTTTTTGTGACTACACTTGAAGAAACCTTAAAAGTTCCTGACATTTTCCTAATTGACTAACCTTCATATCTTAAAGTAATGATGGACTGTCATTTCTCTTTGCTTATTTGAGCTGTTCTTGCCATAATATGGACTTGGTCTTATACCAAATAGGGCTATCTTCTGTATACCAACCCTACCATGTCACAACACAACTGATTGGCTCAAACACATTAAGAAGGAAAGAAATTCCACAAATTAACTTTTCACAAAGTACACCTGTTAATTGAACTGTATTCCAGGTGACTACCTCATGAAGCTGGTTGAGAGAATGCCAAGAGTGTGCAAAGCTGTCATCAAGGCAAAGGGTGGCTACTTTGAAGAATGTAAAATCTAAAATATATTTTCATTTGTTTAACACTTTTTTTGGGCTACTACATGATTCCATATGTGTTATTTCATAGTTGTGATGTCTTCAATATTATTCTACAGTGTAGAAAATAGTAAAAATAAATGAAAACCCTTGAATGACTAGGTGTGTCCACATTTTTGACTGGTACTGTATTTTTCAACTGGCTGTGAGGTTTCACAAAAGTTCTGAACCTTTCTATTCTCATAGTTCCTACAGATTCTACATTTAAAAAATCTTGATTTTTACTAAGAGTATTATTGATTGATTGACTATGGCTTTTCAAATCACCCAGCAGTGCTATTTGCAGAGTTAGTAAATGTTGAGATTTGTCAGCCATTCCTGAACCTGCGACCCAAAACAAGCTACATCATATGGGCAGTATCAAAACAAGTGAGCTAATAAGTCTCTCTTCACAGCAAAATCTGCAGAGCTGGGATGATTGTATTCCCCATAAACACAACATACTATCGGTTGCAAATATTTTGTATAATCATTTAAATAATACAACTCAAAGTTTTGAATCAGGTGTTTTGTGTATTTGTATTTATTAAGTATCCCCATTAGCTGCTTTGTATCAGTTCATAAACCATGTGCCATGGAATCAGCACATCGAAAAAAATCTCTTCCCAACTATTTAGCAACCTATATGGCGCAGCCGTAAATTTGTAGGTCTTTAAATGGAACTGGTATACTTTTTATTTATCACATTATTATTAATAAACATTTGTCTTTAATGTAGGGTAAGGATCTTGTCTGTCCACCATCTCCCCCTTCGATTTACCTCCATTATTGCGGTAATGCTATAATCAGTTGGTTGTAATTTTTGATAGAGCAGACATTTCCATATATTTTTGTTAGCTCCATGTGTGACACAACCCCACCTCGTTACTGTTTGTTTGGCTGTCAACAGTCTCGGCATCCGTCATGTGTGTCAGTGTCTGTGGCCAGTTGGGGACTTATAACCCCCCTCCAACCGCAGGTGGGTTTGTGGGGAAAAGTGTTCAGAACAGGCTCTAAGGCCTGTGTGTTTATTTTCTCTTTTCTTCCTGACACAGCAATTCACTGTTGAGATCGTAAAATCACCTGTCTGTCTTTGTGTGGTAAACTTAATGAACATACTTTTTTGTGGATAGGCCATCTGTAGATGCTCTACCGACTATCACTAACATTTCAGCTAACAATCCACTGACCCTAGCCCTAACCTTTACCCGTATTCTAAACCTGATGAGAACTTGTTCTCAACTAGCCTACCTGGTTAAATAAAGGTGGAAGAAAACCTAACCTTCACAGTAGCCTTAGCAAGCTGCTTATCAACAGATGGTCCTACTATCTGTAGAGCATGTTGTGTCAAAGCTTTCTAGAAGTATGTGCATTCTTCAGTATGATCACTGGAACTACTATATAAATATTTATTTAGTAACATCTGAATGGACAATTTACATACTAGGTCTTAGTTTCATGGTACATTTTGTGCTTACAGTATGCTAGTATTTCACATGTAATCAACCAAAGAGCATAAGAAATGACAATATTACAGGAAAAAAGAAAGAACCCATGCACTGTACCCAAAGAACAAATACCAATTAATTTTAACAATGTGTGATAAACAAGAC
The DNA here is from genome assembly GCF_016432855.1 of Salvelinus namaycush. NCBI lineage: Eukaryota > Metazoa > Chordata > Actinopteri > Salmoniformes > Salmonidae > Salvelinus > Salvelinus namaycush. The sequence continues at coordinate 33,820,833 of NC_052327.1, forward strand.
AAAAACAAGACTATACAGTTACCTCCCAACTGAAACTGGAACACTGTTGCGTTTTAAACAAATAGTACTAATGAATGGCCACTGGACATGCAGTTTACTAAACATGGTCCCCCATGCAAGAATGTCACGGAGGCACAGACTCTGCGGTGGGAGCACATAGGGCTGGTTTCTCGGACATGGTTTAAGCCCGGTCCTGGATCAAAAGCACTGTTAAATGGAGATTCTCTATGTAGCATGTTTTTTAGTCCAGGGCTAAGCTTAATCTGTGTCGGGGAAACTGAGTGTAACATCTACCATCAGCTTAATGCTCTCCTACTCTTTTGATGCTGAGGCTCTCTGTTGATCCTCTTCTTCACCACCCTGTGTTCTCCACATAATAATAATAATAATAATAATATCATGGTGAGGGAGGAGTCTTCAGAGAGTTGGTGGAACCGCCCTGACTTCCACCTGCAGTCTGGCCCACCCACTAGAGAACACACAGATAGGAGACAGAAACACAGTCAGAGAGATGAACATAACAACCAGGCTACAGTATATGAGGTCTAGGAATACAATGGACAGCTGAATTGCACGAAGAGGAAAGATTCAGAAGTGAAATCTAATTTCGGGCAAATGGAAACTAGGAGGCTGAAGTCACATAATGCACTCTGAAGATTTCATTAGTTTTACCCCAAAATTGTTCTCTGTGTGTACGGCCTGGCCCCCCTTTGCGTTCTGTTGCGCCTCTGTCCACAAATCAATTGTCACGCACTGTGCCTCCGCAATGCCATGCTCCGTTTCATAAAAACCACTAATTCAATGTTTCTACTTTTAGAGGACCTCCAATTCAGATTGCAGTTCCTTTAACAACTAGCATGCATTTTCCAGCTGGCATTTAATAGCTTAAAAAGGATGGATGGATGGATGGGGAGAGAGAGGTCAGGTTTGAGCACAGTTTAAATGGCTGTTTTAGAGAGCATATTAATAAAGAGGGTGTGGCCTGGGATGTGAATTATTGATGACAACTGTCTGTGGTCTTGAGGGTCAGCGAGTCTTGCACAAAGATTTCAAAACACCAAGGCATGAACAGACGCGAGGGGAAAATAATGAAAAGTCAAGTGTGTGTGCGTGCGTGCGTGTGGTTGATGGGTTAAGTAAGCTTCTGTTTGGTTCTGTTTGGTTCTAGTGAATACACCCCAGGGCTGACTGTGCAGCTACAATGTTAGTCAATGACAGGCACTTCAGTTATTTCACTATGTAGGCTGCATGACTGTAATTGTTTATGTAGTCCAGGAACTGTTTCTGGTCAATTAATGAGGGTGGAGGAGTAGTGTTTCTAAATAGCTTAGTGAATGAAGCCTCTTCCTCTCCTCCTCTCCCACTACATGGATGGATTGTTGTGTTTATGGCACATCAAGTCAAGTAGACATTTGTGTTATGTAATCCCGCTTGTCTTTTATTGTCCCTATACATGCTGGAGAAGGAGACCTCTATGGCGTCTACTTCCCCTTGAGATGTGTGGTCATAATGTCAAGGATAAAACAGTCTTTCTTCTTCCATCAATATACACATTGACTCCCATAGAAAGACGGACGGACGGGCAGACATACAGTATTAATGGATTGACACACACACACACACACACACACACACACACACACACACACACACACACACACACACACACACAAACTGTACCTCTACTAGGGGGTGCCAGTGGGCGATGGGCTTGCGGGGGTACGACAGCATCTCGTTCCAGTGGCCTCGACCCAGGCTCTCTGCCTCGTTGCCCACCCTACACACTCCAATGATCTCGTTGTGACCTACACTGTGGGATGGGGGTCACATCAAACATACAGTCTCATCAAAACCTTCTGTTTCCATACATGCACTCCCATTCATGTTTTTGTTTAAAATCATGTGGATTTGTGCTTGTCTACACATTTTCACTTAATAATAATAAAAATCATATCGTAAGTATGTCTTACAGAATAAAAAGCCCTGTAGGTTTGGTATCCTGTACAACAGCGTGTTCTTTGGTGTAATAATTATAGTGATGTTTGGCAGATTATATCAACTCCTCAAATATTTACTCTGAACAGCATCAGGAGGCTGTGCTCTGTGTTCTCCAGGCTTGTTCGTCAAACTTTTTTGTTTTTTTTGTTAATGTTGTTTTCGCTCTCTCTCTCTATTGAGCTGGGTTAACAGAATGCCAGCTGCTTTCCAAACCCATGAACAACTAAAACGTGTTACACTTAGGGAGGCTCAGCTATGTGTTTGGATATGTCTAATATACTGTTTTCTCAGTTTCTGTTCAGTGTATCGTAATCACCACAAACTTGTCGGCTATTTGCAGAAAATAAAACAGAAACGGCTGCCATAACGATAGGGGGGTCAGTTCATAGAAGCTTTGCAAAATGTTTTAATGTATTTACCGATCATAGTCCATCACTGCTATTAGGAGACTGATCTGATCAATGTTCTCAGGAGGTACATCAAATACTATGGCTTCGTTGTAGACTGGATTCAGAGTGTTTCGCTTGGTGGATGTTTTTCTCTTTTTTAATCTCCGTCCCTCACACATCAAAGACACCTTCACATAGGGATCTAGAGAGAGTTGGGACACAGGGAGGGAAAGGGTAAACCCAAGGAGTAACAGATGGGGTATGTCCGCATTAGGCCTCTGGTCAAAGTACTGTACTATACAGGGAATATGATGCCATTTCGGATGCAGACAAGGCCTCTTCAACAGTCATGCTACGTTGATATGTTTTGTCATGCCTTCTGCTCATTGGCCAATGTTATTAAAAGACCGGGAGACAGAAATTACATTTGATATATTACCCTGTCATATTAGACTAGAGCCCCAGTCCCCACATGGTTGACCCTACCTGAGGCTCCAGTGATGTCCATGGCTTTGAGGTTCCTAGCCTTGATCATTGTGATGGTCAGCCTTCCAGCCGTTGGTAGATAACACAGGGAGAACATGAGATCGCCCAAGTCCACATTGTCCTACAATGCAATGAAAACATCAGTGAAAAATGTTTAGTAACTGAATGTCTCACGATGTCACCATTATAGCTCTGGCATCCCTGTTAGAGATTCTGCTGGTTCACAGTGAACCGTGTTTGAGTTAACAGGAAGAGCAGCATTCCAATTATCACCTTTGAAAATAGCTTTTCTGTGAGAGAGTGATGCGTTCGTCAGACACCAGCATCACTCACAAGGTTAGTTACCGGCAGGGAATATGGAGGCCACGAGTCTCACCTCCAGTTGAGGCATGCACCTCACAATGGTCGGTAACCCTGACAACCCTGTTAATCCTGTAGGTTTTAGAAGCTGGGAGCCCACTCTAAATAAGCAGCATCTTCAGGCTTGGCTAGCACGAGCCTGACATCTGAATTAAGCTTTGTGTGAGTGCGTGTTTGTGTGCGTGTCACGAGGTTGATAGCACCTTAGTTGGGGAGGACGGGCTCGTGGTAATGACTGGAGCTGAATAGGTGGAAAGGTATCAAATACATCAAACACACGGTTTCCATGTGGGTGATGCCATTCCATTCACTCCATTCCAGCCATTATTATGAGCCGTCCTCCCCTCAGCAGCCTCCACTGGTGCGAGTGTGCTCCTTAACCCTTAGCTCTACAGGCGTGTTATAACAGATCATTCCCCCTGTGTGAAGGTTCCCGTCAGCAGGCCCCTGGGCTCAGTGGGAGGGAAGCCCCATTATTCTGCATCAGCAGGAAAGGTCAGTCCAGCTCTCCACAGAGAAGCGCTCATTATCAGGACTGGCCTGGTCACCTCCTGCCGGGTCAGTGGTCAGTCCCAGTATCACACACACACAGCCTCCCTGAGAAGCTAGCTAGCTCACACTCTCCTGGAGCTCTGTTGCCAGGGATATCCAGCTTCTCTGCCTGGCTGTCATGGCTCTGACAAGCCCATTGTCAATATTGGCAACTGGGTTTAGTTCCTCATATACCACACTGTGTTCTCTATGGAATGGGTTTTACTAAGGGAATATGTTCACTGATGAAGTAACTGAAGTTTGAATATGCTGAAAGGCAAGCACAGCTCCATTTATGCTCATTGCTCACTCAATGATGACGGACCTGAATTGGAAAATTAATTTCTGTAGTAATAGTGTCCCAAACGGTGACTTCAAAGCTCAAAAGTTAAGCTAAAAGTTTAAGAATAACATGCTGTCTGTCTGATGCGCTACATTATTCTAAAGTGCTGTATATGAAAAATGCATGTTGCTATAAATGGGTCTCAACTCTGATAGTTAATTACTTTGATGTTCCATTTCAAAGCCTCTAAAACACCTTGCATCACATCCACCAGAGATCAATGGACATGGTTGCTAAGGACTTGCACTAATAATGTATGCTGTTTATTGTCTTATTCTTTGTGCATCGTAATTCATGTCCTGTCCTGCAAGGAATGTGAATGATTTTGGAGGTTGTTGTTGACTTTTCATTTTTTTAGACAAGGACATTGATTGGGAGTTTGAAAAGGTCAGGTGCCATGGTGGAAAATGTAAAATTGGCACATCCATTCAAGCATCAATAAGTGTTCTTTCTGGATGGTTGTAATGGCAGATCTAATGCAATCTACTGTATCCAAAACAACATTAGGGCGCGCTAATACTGCTCTCTGGCCCGTGTCCAATATCACTATCAATTGAATCAAACAAAGGAGTTGATTTATCAAGGCTGTCAACATAGGGCAAGGAACCACAGTGACCTCTAACCTACATCATCATCAGTCCACACTTTGCAATACTGACATGGTCACTCAGAACGCACAGCAGGAGGTTTCCATCGTAAAGTGGTACAAATCACACACAGACATGCTCGGCCTCTGCACACGCACACATATACACACACACACAGAGAGGAGAGATTAGGGGTGGAACTATACAACCCATCCCTCTCAGGCTAAATAATCAAATGAACCACTTCCATCTGCAGACTATAGCATAACAGTCCCCTCTATTCGTTGAAGCACTTCAGTCAAGTCAGTGGTGGAATTATGGTAACTTGTGCTCTTTTAATGAAATTACACTGGAGCTCTAAAGGCCCCCAATATGGCTGAGTGAGAATGCTGGCAGTCTATCTTCTGTAATTGTCCATCACCCTGGGATCTCGCTCTCTCTCTTTTTAAAGGGCCTCTTAATAGACAGGGTGTGTTGCTACCATGTTAGTAGAGAGAAACAGAGGGAGACAAAGGGAGATGGAGAGGGGAAATGGCTTTGCGATAGCCGCCGTGTGTAAGACCATGTCATCTTATTACAACATTAGACCGTAAGTCAGCAGTTGTGACTCATTGTGGAACGACATGATTCCCCACTTTAGCTGTGCTACCCTGGGCTGCTATCTGCTAAATGTACACTGACAGAATCAGAGTAGCTAACACATTCAAACCACCTAAGGTAGTACTCATGTTTGACTAGTTAACAATAACAGAGTTTGGGATGATTCTGTTGTCATCTTGTGAATAAAATATTCTTAAAGGCCCAATGCAGCCGTTTTTATATCAATATCAAATCATTTCTGGGTAACAATTAAGTACCTTACTGTAATTGTGGGCAAAAATTATATTGAGCAAAAATGACTTATAATGGGGAGGGGAAAACTGGAGGAAACTGAAAACTCTCTTTGTTATTGGTCTATTAACCAATTTTACCCCATGGTGATGCCACTATGGAAAGCCGAAACTTCCACCCATGCAAACCTGCTGATTAGAAGGTCCTGTGTAGATTGTATTTCCAACCAGCAACTATCAGGAAATAACACTGATCCAATTTTTGGTAACACTTTATTAGGGAAGTCCATCTGTAGATGCTCTACATCAGTAACATTTCAACTAACTATCTACTAACCGTTATCCTAACCCTAAACTTAACCTTAACACTTACACTTATTCTAAACCTAATCCTAACCGTAACCTTAACAAGCACTTGCTTATCAACGCTACATATTCGTTGCCAAACCCACTGGCTCCAGGTCATCTATAAGTCTTTGCTAGGTAAAGCCCCACCTTATCTCAGCTCACTGGTCACCATAGCAACACCCACCCATAGCACGCGCTCCAGCAGGTATATTTCACTGGTCATCCCCAAAGCCAACACCCCCTTTGGCCGCCTTTCCTTCCAGTTCTCTGCTGCCAATGACTGGAACGAATTGCAAAAATCACTGAAGCTGGAGACTTAGATCTCCCTCTCTAACTTTAAGCATCAGCTGTCAGAGCAGCTTACCGATCGCTGAGGCTGTACACAGCCCATCTGTAAATATCCCATGCAACCAACTACCTACCTCATCCCCATATTTGTTTTTCTGCTCTTTTGCACACCAGTATTTCTACTTGCACATCCTTATCTGCATATCTATCACTCCAGTGTTAATTGCAAAATTGTAATTGTGTCGCCACTATTGGCCTATTTATTGCCTTACCTCCTTACTTCAGTTGCACACACTGTATCCAGATTTTTCTACGTTAGGATATGCATATTCTTGGTACCATTTGAAAGGAAACACGTTGACGTTTGTGGAAATGTGAATTGAATGTAGGAGAATATAACACAATAGATCTGATAGAAGAAAATACAAAATATATATATATACACTGCTCAAAAAAATAAAGGGAACACTTAAACAACACAATGTAACTCCAAGTCAATCACACTTCTGTGAAATCAAACTGTCCACTTAGGAAGGAACACTGATTGACAATACATTTCACATGCTGTTGTGCAAATGGAATAGACAACAGATGGAAATTATAGGCAATTAGCAAGACACCCCCAATAAAGGAGTGGTTCTGCAGGTGGTGACCACAGACCACTTCTCAGTTCCTATGCTTCCTGGCTGATGTTTTGGTCACTTTTGAATGCTGGCGGTGCTTTCACTCTAGTGGTAGCATGAGACGGAGTCTACAACCCACACAAATGGCTCAGGTAGTGCAGCTCATCCAGGATGGCACATCAATGCGAGCTGTGGCAAGAAGGTTTGCTGTGTCTGTCAGCGTAGTGTCCAGAGCATGGAGGCGCTACCAGGAGACAGGCCAGTACATCAGGAGACGTGGAGGAGGCCGTAGGAGGGCAACAACCCAGCAGCAGGACCGCTACCTCCGCCTTTGTGCAAGGAGGAGCACTGCCAGAGCCCTGCAAAATGACCTCCAGCAGGCCACAAATGTGCATGTGTCTGCTCAAACGGTCAGAAACAGACTCAATGAGGGTGGTATGAGGGCCCGACGTCCACAGGTGGGGGTTGTGCTTACAGCCCAACACCGTGCAGGAAGTTTGGCATTTGCCAGAGAACACCAAGATTGGCAAATTTGCCACTGGCGCCCTGTGCTCTTCACAGATGAAAGCAGGTTCACACTGAGCACATGTGACAAACGTGACAGTCTGGAGACGCCGTGGAGAACGTTCTGCTGCCTGCAACATCCTCCAGCATGACCGGTTTGGCGGTGGGTCAGTCATGGTGTGGGGTGGCATTTCTTTGGGGGGCCGCACAGCCCTACATGGGCTCGCCAGAGGTAGCCTGACTGCCATTAGGTACCGAGATGAGATCCTCAGACCCCTTGTGAGACCATATGCTGGTGCGGTTGGCCCTGGGTTCCTCCTAATGCAAGACAATGCTAGACCTCATGTGGCTGGAGTGTGTCAGCAGTTCCTGCAAGAGGAAGGCATTTTCTGCTATGGACTGGCCCGCCCGTTCCCCAGACCTGAATCCAATTGAGCACATCTGGGACAACATGTCTCGCTCCATCCACCAATGCCACGTTGCACCACAGACTGTCCAGGAGTTGGCGGATGCTTTAGTCTAGGTCTGGGAGGAGATCCCTCAGGAGACCATCCGCCACCTCATCAGGAGCATGCCCAGGCGTTGTAGGGAGGTCATACAGGCACGTGGAGGCCACACACACTACTGAGCTTCATTTTGACTTGTTTTAAGGACATTACATCAAAGTTGGATCAGCCTGTAGTGTGGTTTTCCACTTTCATTTTGAGTGTGACTCCAAATCCAGACCTCCATGGGTTGATCAATTTGATTTCCATTGATAATTTTTGTGTGATTTTGTTGTCAGCACATTCAACTATGTAAAGAAAAAAGTATTTAATAAGAATATTTCATTCATTCAGATCTAGGATGTGTTATTTTAGTGTTCCCTTTATTTTTTTGAGCAGTGTATATATATTTTTTCTACCACCATCTTTGAAATGCAACAGAACAGTTCCTACATCTATCCACAAGATGGCAGCAGTGTATGTGCAACGTTTCAGATCGATAACTTGAAGTATGAGCAAACTACATGACATTTAGTGTGAAGTCACCCCGGTATATTTGGGAAAATCGTGAAGGAGACATTCATATTAAATTTTTCTGCTAGAATATCGTCAAATCTGTATACTTGGACTTTGATTGAGCTTTTCCAGTATTAGTAGCCATATTATAAGTTCAACATTTGCAAAACAACCATTTTTCATAACTTTATAACTCTCCATATTCTTTTAATTTTTGTTCAAAAGGCTGGCTGTCGCACAAGGTTAGCAGCTGCATTTTGCGACAGATACTGGGATACTCCCGTAAAGCCCAGCTCATTGGCTCTCTAGCTAGCTTTGTTTGACCCCGATTGGTGCTTATTTGACAAAGTTACAGTCGATCAAGTGAAGACCGCCCACATCATCTGCGTGCCATGAAGGAGTCGCTCTCTAAACAAATGTTGTGTCCTATAGGATATACTACACCCCTAATGATATAGTTAAGTCTGGTTACGTTCTAGGATCTCTGAGGAATACATACGAATGTGATTTGACTGGTTGAAACAACGTTTAGGGTTAGATTTTCCCAGATTCCTTTCTTTGCAAATTGAACGAGTGGAAATACAAAATCGATCGTGCGTGCTATATGGACCTTTTTAGGATATGAAAAAGGATTTAATCTAACAAAACGACACTTCATGTTATATCTGGGATCCTTTTGGATTATAAATCAGAGCAAGATTTCCAAATATAAGTACACATTTCACCTTCAGAGGTGAATTTATCAAACCTACTGTGGTGAAAAAGTGTTTTGTTGTTAGGAGCTCTCCTCAAACAATAGCATGGCATTTTTTCACAGTAATGGCTACTGTAAATTGGACAGTGCAGTTATATTAACAAGAATTTAAGCTTTCAGCCGATATAAGACACTTCTATGTACCGACATTTGTTGTTTCTCTAAAGTCTGCGATGGTGACTGACACAAGGCGCTGCACAACGGGACGCCTATCCCTAAGAATTAAATAAAGGTGAGATAAAAAAATAAAGATAGTATGGCCATCTGTGGAGCATCTACATAGACTATCCAGACTATCCAAATAAAGATAGTATGGCCATCTGTGGAGCATCTACATAGACTATCCAGACTATCCAAATAAAGATAGTATGGCCATCTGTGGAGCATCTACATAGACTATCCAGACTATCCAAATAAAGATAGTATGGCCATCTGTGGAGCATCTACATAGACTATCCAGACTATCCAAATAAAGATAGTATGGCCATCTGTGGAGCATCTACATAGACTATCCAGACTATCCAAATAAAGATAGTATGGCCATCTGTGGAGCATCTACATAGACTATCCAGACTATCCAAATAAAGTGTGACCAAATGCTTTTATAGTGTTAGTTTCATCAGCTGTTGTACAATATGATATAAAACACAGAAAAGCTGAATTTTGACTGCACTGGGCCTTTAATACTCAATGAACCTGGTGGGAATGTGAACAACATTTGGATGTGTTGCTTTTCAGTGGTGACAGGTCTTCTCTCAGCAGTTGGCCTAGTAAATCATCCTGATTGACCTTTTCCTCTTCCCTCTGTCATTCTCTCAACCTGATAAATGGATTGCCCTTTACGTACTTTACTCTTCAATATATTTATATTACTTACTTAATTCTCTTCATTCCTGGAGGAACATAGGGCCTGAATATATTTATAGATGACCTTAAAATAGTTGAAAAACAAAAATGCAGAGCTGCATCACTCTCATAGGCCTAGATAATGCCTTAAAGCTGGAATCAATAATAGTGAAACTGCCACGTCCGTTTGCGATATTGCAACAAAGTTACTGCAAACAATGAACACTGTTTTTTTTTCTAGCTCGTTCCAGTCACTAGCTGCAGCGAACTGAAAAGACGAGCGACCCAGGGATGTGTGTGCTTTGGGGACCTTTAACAGAATGTGACTGGCAGAACGGGTGTTGTATGTGGAGGATGAGGGCTGCAGTAGGTATCTCAGATAAGGGGGAGTGAGGCCTAAGAGGGTTTTATAAATAAGCAACAACCAGTGGGTCTTGCGACAGGTATACAGAGATGACCAGTTTACAGAAGAGTATAGAGTGCATTGATGAGTCCTATAAGGAGCATTGGTGGCAAATCTGATGGCCGAATGGTAAAGAACATCTAGCCGCTCAAGAGCACCCTTACCTGCCGATCTATAAATCATGTCTCCATAATCTAGCATGGGAAGGATCGTCATCTGAATCAGGGTTAGTTCATCAGCTGGGGTGAACGAGGAGCGATTACGATAGAGGAAACAAAGTCTAGATTTAACTTTAGCCTGCAGCTTTGATATGTGCTGAGAGAAGGACAGTGTACTGTCTAGCCATACTCCCAAGTACTTGTATGAGGTGACTACCCCAAGTTCTAAACTCTCAGAGGTAGTCTTCTTACCAAACCATATTACATTTGTTTTGGAGGTGTTCAGAACAAGGTTAAGGGCAGAGAAAGCTTGTTGGACACTAAGCAAGCTTTGTTGTAGTGCGTTTAACACAAAATCCAGGGAGGGGCCAGTTGAGTATAACTTTTACCGCCTCTCAACCCCGTATCCGGGATCACCCCCCACCCCCCCCACACTGATTAGCATCGCTAGCATAGCTTCACAAGTAAATAGTAGCATCTAAATATCATTAAATCACAAGTCCAAGACACCAGATGAAAGATACAGATCTTGTGAATAAACCCATCATTTCTGTTTTTTAAAATGTTTTACAGGGAAGACACAATATGTAAATCTATTAGCTAACCACGTTAGCAAAATACACCATCTTTCTTTGTCCACCATTTTCTCTCTCCACCACTAGCTATCACCAATTCGGCTAAACTAAGATATTGATAGCCACAAACCAAGAAAAAAACTCATCAGATGACAGTCTGATAACATATTTATGGTATAGGATAGGTGTTGTTAGAAAAAAGTGCATATTTCAGGTAGAAATCACAGTTTACAATTGCACCGACCATCACAAATCGACTAGAATTACTAGATAGAGCAACGTGTATGACCAATTTACTCATCATAAAACATTTCATAAAAATAGACAAAGCATAGCAATGGAAAGACACAGTTCTTGTGATTTCAGACCATATTTCAGATTTTCTAAGCGTTTTTCAGCAAAAACACAATAAATCGATAAGTTAGCATACCACATGTGCAAACGTTAGTAGAGCATGAATTCAAGGCAAAGGGAGCTATAACGTTATCATCGCCAAAATATATTAATTTTTTCACTAACCTTCTCAGAATTCTTCCGATGACACTCCTGTAACATCATTTTACAACATACATATACAGTTTGTTCGAAAATGTGCATATTTAGCCATACAAAACCGTGGTTATACAATGGAAATAGTCACAACTCAAGCATCAAAATGAGGGACGTCAGCTTTCAGAGTGATCTAGTTTAATCGAAAGCTAATCATATACTTGACTAAAAAATACAGAGTTGACAGGAATCGAAAGACAAATTAGTTCTTAATGCAACCGCTGACTTACATTTTTAAAATTATCCTTACTTTTCAATACAGGGTTCGCCAAGTGAAGCTATACCAAACAAAATGGCGAAATATGCGTTTAAAATATTTCGACAGAACAACGATTTATCATATTAAATATTGCTTACTTTGAGCTGTTCTTCCATCAGATTCTTGGGCAATGTATCCTTTCTATGTTATAAATTTCTTTTGGTCGATAGATGTCCTCTGTCCTTCGAAATGTCCACTACCAACGACCGAGACCCCCGAAACGTTCCCAAAGCTAAAAAGTGCACGACAAAGAAATTCCTCAGAATCGCACTAAACGGATATAAATTGCTATAAAACGGTTCAAATTAACTACATTATGATGTTTTTAACAACTATAACGAGTAAAAACATGACCAGAGAAATATTACTGGTTAAACAACGATTTGGAATGAGGCAAGTCCGATGTCCATCCCGCTTGTGACGCGCGAACAAAAGAGAGTGTACTCCCACGTTTTGTGGTTTTATATGGGCTGGGATTGTGCAATCGATTCCATTCAAAACGTGATGACGTACAGACACCCAGAGGAAGACGTAGGCAGTGTCGGTTTCTTCATAGCATTCACTGTCGCCTTAAAAACAGACTCCAGATCAGGGGTAAAAATTTCTGAAATCTGACCCCTGTCATGAAAAGTGCTGTAGATATTGTTCTGTACCACTCAGAGACAAAATTCCAACGGCTATAGAAACTATAAAGTGTTTTCTATCCAATAATAACAATAATATGCATATTGTACGATCAAGAATTTAGCACGAGGCAGTTTAATTTGGAGACCCAAATATGCTAATGCGGAACAGCACCCCCTATAGTTCCAAGAGGATAAGACTGTATTATCTGCATATAAATGGATGAGAGAGCTTCCTACTACCTGAGCTATGTTGTTGATGTAAAAACTTCTTAGGGCTAGGGGGTCCTGCTAGCGGGACAACTTCCAGTTAAACTGGAGTGCGAGCAATTCAAATAAATAATCATAAATAATATAGATTTTAAACATTTATGTACATATAAGCTTAAATTCTTGTTAATCTAACTGCACTGTCCGATTTACAGTAGCTATTACAGCGAAAACATGCCATGCGATTGTTTGAGGACGGCACCCCACATCAAAATATTTTTCCACTGGCACAGGTTTCATACATTCACAAATAACGATTAAATATTCACTTACTTTTTGAAACTCTTCCTCTGATTTGTCATCCAAAGGGTCCCAGTTATAACATCTAGTGTTGTTTTGTTAGATAAAATTCTTCTTTATATCCCAAAAAGTCTGTTTAGTTGGCGCCATCGATTTGAGTATTCCACTCGTTCAACATGCAGAGAAAGGAAACATAAATCTACCCCTAAACTTTGTTTCAACAAGTCAAAATAGGTTTCTATTTACTCCTTAGATACCCTAAAACGTAATGAAACTATAATATTTCTTACGGAAAGAAGTATGTTCAATAGGAAACCGATTTTAGCAGGTGTGTAATGTCTTAATAGCGCACGCAAACACAAATTTCCAAGACTGTGTCCTTCTGCTAAAACTGATATTTCTTATTTGTTTTTGAAGTTACAAGCCTGAAACCTAGAACATGGACTACTGACACCCTGTGGAAGCCAAAGGAATTGCATCCAGGGAGCTAATTTTCAATATGACCTTTCTTTTGAATTTCTAAGAGGATGGTCTCTCATAATAAAACATTCTGGTTGTTTTTTCTTTGGATTTTCTCCTACCATATATATTGTGTTATATTCTCCTACATTATTTTTAACATTTTCACACACTTCAAAGTGTTTTCTTTCAAATGGTACCAATTATATGCATATCCTGGCTTCAGGGCCTGAGCTACAGACAGTTTACTTTGGGCCCGTCATTCAGACAGGAAGTGGAGAAAAAATGAGCCTAGCCCTATTAAGAAGAGCGTGGGGCCTAGGATCGAGCCTTGGGGTACACCCTTGGTAACAGGCAGTGGCTGAGACAGCAGATGTTCTGACTTAATACACAGCACTCTTGAGAGAGGTAGTTAGCAAACCAGGCCAAAGACCCCTCAGAGACACCAATACTCCTTAGCCGGCACCCACACGGCCACACAGAGTTCAAGTAACAGACACATCTCAACATGTTCAGAGGAGACTGCGTGAATCAGGCCTTCATGGTCGAATTTCTGCAAAGAAACCACTACTAAAAGTAAACCATCTGCAGTGGATCATGTCACAAACAGTCATTCTATTAATCAAAAATACTATCTAATTACAAATGTCCCAAGTTGGCTCAGATCAGTACTATTGAATGTTGTGGCAGGGACACAGATTACTGCTCTCTTTGTAATAACAGCCCAACAATTAATGTGAACCTGAAGAGGCTATTGGTCTTCTACTGAGTTCTAGAATAGATGAGTTAAGCTGTGTCTAATTAAAAGTGTTACCAAGGTGGTAAACAGCAACAGGTCCCTCCATCCGTACAGATCCAGATCCTTCATCTTCCTGACAGGATAAACCGCCATTGATCCTGTTCTATTGTCTAACGGTTCAATTCAACACACATAAAGGTGGCTGTCTGACCTAGAGGCTTATAGAGACCAAGTAAAAGGTTTGGAACTGGTGCACTTGTATGGGTATTTGTATCTCTCTCTGGTCCTGGAAGGTGTGGGATATGGTAAAAAAAACAACATTTCAAACATTTACCATTACTTGTAATTTATGTTATCAAATAAGTAGGTGGTGTGTAAGATTTTCAAACAGTATTCTTGACCTCCTTACTCTTCATGCGATCCTACAGTTTTTATTTATGGAGATGTAGCACTTTAAGGCCAAATGTGATGCCAGTTTACAGCTTTTATGTTACATATGGGATGTTTGAAACCCAACTTCACCCTGAGGTATGATTTATGCATGGCCTAGTGCTTGGACTTCTGATGTCCCATGCTCTGTTCCCAGGGGGGCTGCCCCAGTTGGCTGAGTGGCTGTGTGTGTGCGCGTGTGTATTTGTGTACATTATGTTTGTCTACATTATGTCTGTGTGTGTGTGGCCGTTTGTGTGTGTATGTGACTGTGTGTGTACTTGCTTACACTTTAAGGCAAACCTATGGCTCCCAAGTGAGCTCACCCGCATGACACAGGATGTAGATGTTTTTAAAAAAAAAAGCAATTCTAATCCAAATGCACAGAAATATGGACAGTTGGAAGTTTACATACACTTGAGCCAAATACATTTAAACTCAGTTTTTTACAATTCTTGACATTTAATCCCAGTAAAAATTCCTTGTCTTAGGTCAGTTAGGATCACCGCTTTATTTTAAGAATGTGAAATGTCAGAATAATAGTAGAGAGAATGATTTATTTCAGCTTTTATTTCTTTCATCACATTCCCAGTGGGTCAGAAGTTTACATACACCCAATTAGTATTTGGTAGCATTGCCTTTAAATTGTTTAACTTGGGTCAAACTTTTAACAAGGCACACCTGTTCATTGAAATGCATTCCAGGTGACTGCCTCATGGAACTGGTTGAGAGAATGCCAAGAGTGTGCAAAGTTATCATCAAGGCAAAGGGTGGCTACTTTGAAGAATCCCAAATATCAAATATATTTTGACTTGTGTAACACTTTTTTGCTTACTACATGATTCCATATGTATTATTTCATAGTTTTGATGTCTTCACTATTATTCTACCATGTAGAACATAATAAAAATAACGAAAAACGCTTGAATGAGTAGGTATGTTCAAACTTTTGACTGGTACTGTATACATTTCACTGAGACTATAGTCCTTCCTTGAGACTGCAGACAACTTACAATCCTTCAATGACACCATAGTTCTTATTTCTTCAGTGAGACTCCAATGAGACTGTAGAAGCCTATTGAGACTCCAGAGCCTTTCTAACATGTCCAGTGAGATTCAATGGAACAGACGAAACCTTCAGTATGTTACAACTCCCTATAGTGATCCATGTAGTCCATGTGAATAATCTAGACAATCTCCAGCTCTGTATCCTCTCATGTAAAAGCAGCCTCTTTACTGCCAACTGAAATGTAGGTCACTACCCCATGTGTTTCCTGGTGTGATCATGTATTATTCACTCATCTAAGTATATTTTTATGTTAGCCTTCTTTTAACACCATGGGGGTGGTTCTTGGGGAACAGTGACTCCCCACTAAACTCTCTTAGATAATGTCTCCTTATTCACTAATTCATTAAGTCACAATAGTGCATTTATTGTTGCTTGTCCATGTACCTAAGACAATATGAACTGTATTGAGAGACAAAGTGTATTGAGAGACATAAAGAGGTTAGCTTACCGAGGTGACGTACTGGATGTCCCTACAGAGTTTAGTCTCTCTGGGGAAGTCTGCAAGGTCCAGGAAGTTATCCACCACCACCTGGCCAATGATGTCGTGGCGGGAGAAGCGGTCAAAGTCGTAGACACTGAAATGCAGTTTGCGTGTGGGCAGCTCAGCGTAGGCCACAGGGAACAGGAAGACCTCATCGAACACGGGGTTGAGGGTCTTGCGGTGAACCTTGGTCTGGTGCTTGGTCTTGCGGTCGGGGAGCAGGTAGATTTTTATATAAGGGTCAGAGGTTCCTGTGAAGTCCTTGGCCGGTAAGTCCTGGGCCTTGTGGATCTTGATGATGAGCTGCTCCAGGTCACAGTCGAACTTGAGGATGAAGTGTATCCGGCCGCAGCTGTCGGCCCTCCTGCCGTCGTCCGTGTCCACGGAGTGCTGCTTATAGAGCTCAGGTTTGATCCGGCCCAGAGTGGCCAGGGACTCCTGTCTCTGGAACTGGCCCATGTTGAAGTCTGGGTTGGACAGGTTCATCTGGCGGCGGAAGGAGTTGTGCCTACAGAGGGTAGAGAAACCAGTTATCATTAGCTATCTATAGACCTAATGCAACAGGGTTAGTTGAATTGCCTTGTTATTGTTTCTGTTTTGTGGGGCTGACCGGACAGAGGAGGTGGGTTCAGTGATCTGGCGCTGCACGCGGGCAATGTGGCGGATGTGGTTCTCCTTGGGCTTGGACTGGACCTCCAGGGGGATGTCTGGGGACGTGTGGCTGATCTTCATGGCTGACTCTGGTGCTAAAAGGCCTGAGGGCTCCTTGACACAGTCCTCGCTGTACTCATTCTCCACCCCATCCATCTCCATCAGGACTGGCTGCTGGTCCCCGTGGCCATCCTTCAAGCCCTCGGGAAGGCCACGGTCGCACCATGGCACCCAGCACAGCTTCCATGAAAAGAAGAGTGAGACCCCGAAAAGAGCCAGGCCACAGGTGGTCACCAACAGTGACAGCAGGCTCACCGAAACATCTGGACAGACAGAACCATTGTGAGAGATGGAATTAGGGATAGTACAAAGATATTTTTTGTATTGATATCAACATATTATTATGCTATTAACTTTTCTTTATATCTCTCAATGTTTTCCTCATCTTGATATTGCACAAAAATGTGTACTTTATCATAAACATCACTGTAATGAAAGACGTAAGGGCAATTTGATGGACATTGTCCTCTGGATTTTAAGACTAGGCCTGCAATTGTATCCATTAGCAAGGGATGAAAAACTCTGATGGGTTTTAGCAGGTTATAGAGTACTGCTCAGTCAACATTAACTCATCAGTAAGTCCTCCCATCTCAAATGGCCTCTCACAGACAGTGAAAGGGAACAGGCTTTTGTCTGAGATAGAACACACCAGGCTATCAGTATAAGTTCCAGTTCTCATAAAGAGCATCTCACTACCTGATGAATGAGCTCACCCTGTCTCTGTGTGGTCCCGTGTGGCTCAGCTGGTAGAGCATGGCGCTTGCAACGTCAGGGTTTGTGGGTTCGACTTCCATGGGGAACCAGTACGAGAAAATGTATGAACTCACTACTGTAAGTCGCTCTAGATAAGAGCGTCTACTAAAATGTTAATGTAATGTCTCCCCTCAGTCATTGTGAATCAGGCTATACAGACACCGAGGGCTTTTGGTCCACAGTGAATAAGCCCCTGTCAGTGTCCTGCAACTGCCATAGCTTCCAATCAGATCTATTGTGTACACTGTCTGTCGGCCGTACTTCCCTTTGATTATCTAGAGCAGTGGAGGGAAATGGAGCCTCATTTGGTGTTGAGTTATTCCTCCCACCACTCCATCCTGGTTGGGCTTTGCAGCTCTGCAGTACACATTCACAGTGTGCAGCCAGGGATCCATGGGCTCATTGGGCTGGCCCACATACTGCACTGGAGACCAACTGGGGCTTCTGCACTAAGCCATAGAGAGATGGCATGCCCAGACATTGTGGGACCAGTTTTTGAGGATTCACTCATCTGGTTGTCTGTTATTTTGACAATCTTTGGTATATCTAAATTTGGCTGTTCTAAAAAGAGAAGAAATCAAGGACACTATATGAGGAGTTTGTAAGCAGAATTGCTCTTTCCCTTGCTAATTGAATGTATGAAAGTTGTTGTCTCACCAAACTCCCAGCCCTCCTGGGACAAATCTGCTCTTCCTATCCTAAAACTGACAAGGTGCAATCAATATAATGTGCTCTAAATACCACTGCCTCTAATTAAATCTGCAGCTCAATTCATTACAAACACGACACAGGGTTAAAGTTAAAAACTTTCTCAAAGGAATACTGACTGACATGTTTAATTAGCACTGGCTTAATTATTTTAATTATTAATATTGTATTAATCAACCACAAGCAACCACCCAACACTAGCATTCACACACACACACACACACACACACACACACACACACACACACACACACACACACACACACACACACAACCCAAATGTGTAGACATGCTGATTTCACGTGTGCATATCATTTTTTATAATTGTATATCCAGTATGTATAGAACTATGTGTATTCAATGTGCTGTATAGGGGATATAATGTACTAATTAGGCAGCCCTGCTATGGTTGCGTTTGCTCATACTGTGGATTAGAGAACAAATTATGGTGGAACAACATGTGGTTTCCTTGATAGGGTCTATCCATATAAATGAACTGAACCTCTCTAATATTTCACACTGTAAGCATAATAGATCCTGTGTTCCATTTCAGACAGGCAGACGCTCAGGCAGACGCTCAGACAGGTTATGAGAGCAACGTGTGAAAACAGCTTTTAAAAAGAAGCCAAGGTTAAAATTACAAAGAACACTCCTACAATTCAAGCCCCACAGTCTGTCAAAGAATGTGTGAAAGATTATTTTTTTTACAGTATGTCTGCTAAACTATCAAATTAGTGTCCGACAGTTTTTGGAATCACACATTTTCTCACATATTTCAATACAATATTTTATAAACAGGTGTTGTAACCGAAATTATTTAC
This sequence comes from Salvelinus namaycush, assembly GCF_016432855.1. Taxonomy (NCBI): domain Eukaryota; kingdom Metazoa; phylum Chordata; class Actinopteri; order Salmoniformes; family Salmonidae; genus Salvelinus; species Salvelinus namaycush. The sequence goes on from NC_052327.1 coordinate 33,839,968, forward strand.
CAATCGTTTTGTTCTGAACAGAACCATACTTTTTTTTGTTCAGTTCCACTGTTCCGACCAGAAAAATAAAGTTCTGAACAGGTTCGAACCCAAAAAAAGTAACAGTTTATATTGTTCCTTTCTGTTAATTTTTAAACCTCTGAAATCATAGCTCGACATTAAATTACTTCACCAATGGATAGAGTAGGTTTCTATGGAGCGGAGCAGGCTATCTATATGCAGTGGACAGACAAGTGTAGTGTAGGATGAGAGATGCGACTGAAATTTGTGGGTTAGGAGAGCACTGTGCATGACGCACTGGGCATCTTGTTGTTATGACATGCGTTATCTGGATTAGGTCCACAGAATTGTACCTACAGAGGAGCGCTTCTATGAAGGAACTTTGAATGTCTTTGAGTTGGCTTAACTAACATTTGGACCAGAGCTAGCCCTTTATCATGACTCTCAGTTCCATTACATTACACATAATGCCACCTAGAGCTGACGAGAGCTAGACCAGAGCTAGCTAGCTAACTAACAAGCTTGTGTGTGCAGAGCGGCACCAAGGGCGTAGGCATGGATGGGCCTGGGGAACCCTCCCACTCAGATTGAGCAAAAACAAAAATAATATACATTATTATTACAAAAATACCCCGGGGGGTCAGGTAGCCTACACACACACTGGCAAAGATTTTCAGCTGTAAGGCATGAAGACACTGGAATAAGTTTCTGAGTGACAAAGTCAGGGCTTTGCATAGGCGCTTTGTAGTGTTTTTTTAAGAAAAAATCCCTGGAATGTAAAATAACATTATTAACCAGTTCCCATGCTTTTTCTGTTCCGGAACTGTATAGATCACTTTTGTTCTTGGTTCCGGTTCTGTTCCTATTTTTATTTTTTATTTTATGGTTTTCGGTTCTGTTCCCTGAACCGATTCCAACCCCTGCTTATAAATAATGTGTGTAAAAACAATCAAATGTAAAGGCACCAACAGTCTTGAGAAATACTGTATTGGGGACTATAACAGAAGTATTGCATATCTTTTTTAAACAATGCTAAATGTTTAAATAGATCTCTTAGCGAAGATGAAACATCTAAGAGACTTCACTCACGGTGACCTGTGTTGACTGTGCCTAACGTTCTCTTTGATGATACAATTGTACGAAACACAACAAGCGAGAGGAGCTGTTGGCCAAGGTTGTCTGATGATCAAACAAATATTTCACATGCATGATTGGTGTTGATCTTCAAAAAGAGTTGCAGGATGGATTTAAAGAGGCAATCTGGAGTTGCTACATGCATTTTGGGACTTATAAATGAATGTACTCACTGATTCTTGAAGAATATGACTTAGAAATGCATCGTGTGCTTATTTCAACTGCCGTAACCAAAATATGAGTCTGTTTCACTCCAATGTTTTAACCCCTCCCTTATGTTGGATCCGGCCTACACCATTTGGGTTCCGGGTCAATTTGGCCCGTATAGTAAGTACAGTAAGTACATAAAGATGATAAATATTATATTTTTATAAAAATATAATATTATTTTTTTAAACCAGTTTGAGAACCATATTTCGGAAAGTAGATGAAGGGTCATAGTGGAAAAAGTTACGTAAAATAGTATTTTTGTTCTGGGTCAATTTGACCTGGAACATAAAGGAAGGGTTAAACAACGTAAATGTAAACAAACATTGCACAGCCTCAAAACATAGTTAAAACTGTATTTTTTTTATTTCATGGAGGCTCAGTCCTTGCATCCATAGCTCTGTCTATGAATTTAAGAGTGGCTTCATTTCTCCAGCCCTAGTCTTGCATTGCAATACCTCCAGGGAAACTACTCCAGCCCCATCCCTCAGCCTTTTACCAAAACAGTTGCGTCCAAGTGTATCTCCTGCTGTCAGGGACTAGGGAATACATGTTTATTGATTGATCAGTTATTACTGATACTTTGGCACTTCACATGGATGCTGCATCAAAACCATTGACTTATTGTATTCAGTCGGTGCTAAAGTAACAATCAAGCTGACAAACCTCTGATTTAATCCTGAGATTTTGATGAAGAAATGTTGGATAATCACTAACATTACATGGGCTATAGCAAGAAAGATTAGATTGAGAACCACTGTGACGTGAAGTTTTATGCAGGACGTATGCGGAAGATGGAGACCAACTCAGTGGCCTTGTGGGCATGGAGATTAGAAGGTTGGGAGTTTGATCCCGAGCCGAGACATACAAAAGACTGTAAAAATGGGACCAAGTGCCTCTCTGCTTGGCATTCAGCATTACGGAAATAGATTGAGGATAAGGCCCTGTGATAGAAAAGCTTCCTGTCCAGGGGGTGTGCTTGTACATCAAGCTGCCTCACACTACAGAAACAGGAGACAGGCATGAACATAAAAATGTTCCTAAGAAGCTTCTTGAAGTGCCTTATTCTGTTGAGAGTACACTCTTGGAAAAAGGGGTTCCAAAAGAGTTCTGTGCCTGTCCCCATAGGAGAACGCTTTTTGGTTCCAGGTAAAACCCTTTTTGGATACAGGTAGAACTCTTTTGGGTTCCATGTACAACCCTCTGTGGAAAGGGTTCTACCTGGAACCAAAAGGGGTTCTTCAAAGTTTTCTCCTATGGGGACAGCCGAAGAACTCTTTTTGGTTCTAGACAGCACCTTTTTTTTAAGAGTGTAGGGATTTCATCACTGAATGATCACATTAGTTCTATATAGTGTTTGATAATATTAATCGTCCTCACAGATCCGTACACATTCACAACACTCAGTAGGTTTTGATCTATTAAAGTTTAGATTTTCATGAAGTTGAGGTACTTTGGCGATAAATGGCCCTCTGAGGGTCCTAGCTGCCCCCTTGTGGTCTCATTATAGAAGACTCCTACACCATACAGGCCTGTAGGCAGTGGGTCATATTGGCTCTCCCATTAGACCCATTGTGTTGTTTATATTAGTCTGCTACTCCTCCATAGAGAGGGGAAGTCCAGGTTGTGGCCTTTCATTAAACTGTTGTCTAGTTCCTCTAGGGAAGCACACTGACTGTCCTGGTTCAATAAACCTACAGCAGCAGCACCACCAACATTATGTCAATAAGTCACAATTGCAAAGGTGAGAGGTCATTTTGATATGGGGGATAGAGAGACTAGAGAGAGGGACCTTTAGAACCGATTGATTGCTTTTCCCCTAGAAGGGCTGCGGTAACAGACTGTTGGATCCACAGAAAGCTACTGGTTACTGACAATGCTATCCCACTGCCACAGAGAGAGGCTTTGTTTAGCACGAGAAGATTGTGTGAGAAACACGGAAAGAGAATTTTCCTTAACCTCATCTCTGTCCTTGATGGATTTGGATGTAAATAAGCTTTTTATTGCATTACCAGAGGATATGATATGGACTTTTCTCATCTGTCCATTGCCCGTAGGCATTTCATACCAGCAGTTTATGTAGCTTTATGGCCACTTATTTTCCTACCAAAAATCCCATTTGTAAATGTCCAGACCAGATTCTCAAGTGGGCCTGACCAAAACCAAAGCATCAAGTTTCATAGTGGTCCTCTATTATTCAGATATGGATGGCAACATGGGAGGGTCAAAACTAGTTCCCACCCTTTCCTGGGCGGTTTTAATAGTTTTACATCTATAAAACGTTGCTTATGTGGAGCAACCTGCAGTAAATAGGTCACAGAGTTAAACGTTGAAAGATCTGTTAGCAGAACTTCTGTAGGATCATGCATGTTTAATGGAATTTGTAACATGTTTAATAAACACATCAGTCAAGCCCAGTAGCTAACCTACTGTAACAAGAGACCTCACATACCACTCTGGTCTGTGATTTGATAGTGTGTGGTGGTTGGACTGAGGTACCAACAAAATTTCCATTTGATCAATCATCACTATTTGTCACTTAAAGGTAATTTAGTTGTCAAAGTCAATATACAGCTGAAATAAATAATAAATTAATAGTCAAATTAACCTTTAGAATATAACACACTTAGGAATAATTTAGAGTGCTGCTGCCACTGGATGGTTGTGTGAGCCAGTGAGCAAGAACTTCAAAGTATTATGTTATCTGGGCAATGGTAAATGGGTGGGGCTCCTATCCCCTTCACTCTGTCAAAACACACACAAATAAAACACTCCTTTTGTGCTGCTGTAGACGCCTTGATGAACACAGGAAACCTCTTGTAGGATATTATAATTATTTTTTTATTTAACCAGAGAAGTCACTAGCCTAAGTGTATGCCATTTGCCTAAGTAGTTTACATTGTTTAAAAGGAAATTTACTATAGACTGCTATCCAGTTCTGGATAATATTGATATAGACTACTATGCAACACGTTTCTAAACCTCACTTTTCACTGGAAAAAGTGTCTTGCAAAATGTTTTAAAACCGCAGAATTTGCTATTATAACGCTCTTTTCAAAAGTGTGGATGATTAAAAATTCTGAGATTGAGTAATTGAAGAACTTTTAAATCTCACCATCCTGTACAAAATCTATCTCAAAATTGTTACAGCTAAATCAATATGTTGTATTTCACATTATTGCACAACATACCTGAGTCTGAGTATCTCGGTCTGGCAAGATCTCGAAAATAGTATATGAAATCCACACAATTGTCGTTTTGCACTTCGCCCCTAGAACATAGATCCGACAGCAGTTCTAGAGCCTTTCGACAAATCTCGTCCTCTCTGTCTCCAGGCATTTCCCACCAGCATCCTTCTGAATGTAGGGGCTCTTCCGCAGCTCCACACCACACCTAACGCCTATCTAGACCCCGATCCCCGGTGCCGGGAACAGACAGTCATCCCAAAGAGCACTTTTTGCCTACACCAGCATCACGCAAGCGGAGAGTGGAGAAAAGCTTTATCCAACTAAGTTTTGCTCTGAAATATTACTTTAGTTTGAATATAAAGTGTGGAAATATTGTGCCACTGTTTGAATCCATCCACTGGCATTCGCTATCATTCGTCGTGCCTGCGTTGTGCGCTGTTCAGTAGACTGTGGTGCTGAATTACAGAGCTGCGCTCGTCAAGGTCTTGAATGAATGGCTTTGACGGCGCTCAATTATTTCTCAATGCACACTCACAGGAATCTCCGTTCTGCCTACCCACCCCCCACTATTGTCCTCGCATCACAGCGCGTCCTATCGTTTCCTGCAGAGCAAGTGATGGAACAAGCAATACAAACACAGACAATCTTTCAAGGTTTGTTGTTATTAAATGCTCAGTCGTGGATATTCAGTGTGATGAAGGATACTTTCAATGTTAAGTCTTCAAGTAGAGCGTTGATCATCTGACACTTTGTATTTTTGTTAGTCTACATCATTATTATATGTTCTTTATCCCTAAAGTTAAAACGTTTATATTTTGCTATGATTCATGCTTTCTCCAATAGTTTATTCTTTCTTCAAAACGTTGGTAACTTATTGCTGTGTTTAAAGCCTATTGACAAGGCCTTCAATTAAATGTTTTTGTTCTCAATGGACTTACATGGATCAAGAATGGTTAACCAATATAAAAAAAACACAATTCTGTTCCCTCTCTGAGTTGCACAGTAATCCCAGCATTGATTTGTCACTTTGTAAAGCACCATGTCTGACCTTTAGTCGCTAAACTAATTAGGGGAAAGGACAGTAAATGTCAGCTGGTTGTAAAATAAGTAAATGAGCAAATTAAGGCCTTTTTCATGTTCCCTAGCTATTCAACATGTAAGATATCAAAAAAGAACTTTTCTAAAGTTATTAACTTGAAAAATTTCATACACTTATAGGAACATTTTCATTCTCCAGCCTCTGCTATGAGTTTTTTTTGTTTTTTCCATGAACCGTACTTTCCTAAAGGCCTACATTCTACTTTATCGAGAAGCCTTGGTTATCAGTGCTAACTAGAGATTCTGGGTTCGAGTCCAGGCTCTGTCGCAGCCGGCCGCGACCGGGAGACCCATGGGGCGGAGCATAATTATCCCAGATTTGTTTGGGTTATGGGAGGGTTTGGACGGCAGGGGTGTCCTTGTCCCATCGCGCACTATTGACTACTGTGGCGGGCCGGGCCGGGCACAGTGCACGCAAACACGGTTGCCAGATGCACAGTGTTTCCTTTGAAACATTGGTGCGGCTGGCTTCCGGGTTAAGTGGGCAGTGTGTCAAGAAGCAGTGCGGCTTGGTAGGTTGTATTTCGGAGGACGCACGGTTCTCGACCTTCGCCTCTCTTGAGTCCGTACGGGAGTTGCAGCGATGAGACAAGACTGTAACTACCAATTGGATACAACGAAATTGGGGAGAAAACGGGGTTAAAAAAAACAACAGCCTTGGCTATCAGTGCTAACTTGTGGTGCTGATATCAGGGAGTCTCGGCCATGTACGTAGGCTGACAGTACTGTACGTGGCCTTCAGATTGCAGGCCTGCATAAGACAAAGGCAAAGGAGCTAGCGAGGAGCTACTGCTCTGTCATGGGCAGCCTATCTGTCTGGAGAAGAAGGTGCTTTCTGTATCCATAAGTGTCAAGATACTGTATCTGTCATTTGAATTGTAATCTAATGTGAATCCACAAATCACTCTAATGTGATTTGTGGATTCAAATGAAGTATTTAAAATGTGTTTGTGTATGTGTGTAGGTGCTGTAGAACCCATTTCCACAGAGGGTTCAACTGTACATGGCAGAGGTGGGACCAAGTCATTGTTTTACAAGTCACAAGTAAGTCTCAAGTCTTAGCACTCAAGTCCCAAGGCAAGTAGCAAGTCAAGACAGTTAAGTCCGAGTCAAGTCTCAAGTCCTAAACTTTGAGTTAAGTCCAAAACAAGTCATAATGTGCACTTCACCCAATATAATACTATTTCATATTTTTAACAAGAGTAATAGTTAGTATATTACATTAACGCAAATCTTGAATGCTTTTAAAAATATATATTTATTACTTTCCAAATAAATGTTATATTTCCATTGGAAATACATGGGTAGCCATAAGACCCCCCCCCCTTAATAGTGATCGACTATCGAGGATGGCTATGGGGCGCAATCAGGCTATGTAGGCTTGTACACAATCGCCCAACCTTAACACACACACACACACTCTCTGTCTGTGGTTACAGTAGGATAACGTATGTCAATGGTTTTAGGAACAGCAGTAACATCAGGCAGGATTTAGGCTACCAACTGCCTAGCCAGTTGTAGCTCAATCTTGGGTGCAATGATCACGTTCCTGTACTGACTGACTGTGTGGAGGCTCATTTATTTAATGTTACGTTACCCTACATGATACACCAGTAAAGTAATAAAATATATAGCTGTCGTCTATATTAGCCACGACTTACTGTTCTTTGTGCAGCTTCAAATGTCGAAGAAAGTTGGAAATTGTTGTGCCTCCGTCTGTAATTTTCTTCCCGCATGTCTTGCAAGTTGCAATCCATTTTTTGTTGATACAGCGTCCTCTTTATATCCGAAAATAATAATTTTGGGTACCATCTTTCCAAGGGCTCCATCTGAATTCCCCCGCTGACGTTCCTCTGCACTGCCACGCACAACTTTTTCTCAGCTGGAACAATTTGATTGGCTGCTGTCCGATTCAAACTGTAATCTGTTAAATGAAGAGTTGATGCTGCACACTTTTTTTATTAGCATCATTTTTTATATTTGGGCTTGGGGAGGGTATCAAGTCAGGTCGAGTCATAAGGCTCAAGTCCAAGTCAAGTCACGAGTCATTGGTGTTAAAGTCAAAGTTGAGTTGCAAGTTATCATATTTGTGACTCGAGACCACACCTCTGGTACATGGAACCCAAAAGGGTTCTATCTGGAACCAAAAAGTGTTTTACTTGGAACCAAAAGGGTTTTTCCTATGGGGACAGCCGTATAACCATTTTGGAACCCTTTTTTCTAAGTGTTCCTGCCGTCGTCTCATGGCGCCGGGCTAACAGTAAATTCACTGATCATTATGATGTGATTAATCAGAGGTCCCTGGAGCCTTTGGCATGTGCGTTTGTTCATTAGGGAGGATTTTCTGAAGGCTTAGCTTCTCCCAGCTGCCTTACAGGAACAAAGGGGATCTGTTCCTCCTCACTGTGGATATGTCAATCAGTCGATGCTGTGGTAGAGAGGCTACTCTCAAAGTTTGGCCAAGTTCTTCAACGTCTTAAGCCATTATGACAACAAACAGCACAAAACACTGATTCAGTGATTCAGTTGATGTTGATAACAGATGTATACACTCTTACAAAAAAAGAGTTCCAAAGGGGTTCTTCAGCTGTCCCCATAGGAGAATCCTTTATGATTCTACATGGAACCCAAAAGAGATCTACCTGGAACCAAAAGGGTTCTACCTCCGAAAAAAAAGGGTTCTTCAAATGGTTATCCTATGAGGACAGCCGAAGAAACCCTTTTAGGAGTGTAAGAAGTGGATAGGGTTTTTGATGATCAGACCAAAGAGATGAGACGAGAGCTTAGTCCAAAACAAGGCAGCCTTTTAAACTCTTGGCATTTGGGTACAGGAAGTGAGTGAAAGAAAAGACAAGCTTCATTGGTATGTAGAATATATACAGAGTAGTATCACTGGTGCCTTGTCCTTGGAATCTTCAGCTGTTGACTGATAGACTGCGATAGTAGTGGATACAAACACCTGTATCTCCATCAGGAAATAACTTGAGATTCTTTATATTGTATTTTTGATGAGCAATTTGGACTGTACATTTTGAAAGACTATTTAGATTTCTCTATGCCCAGCTGTTTATTGTTCACTCCAATAGTACAGCTGCCGAGCAGCAACAGTTGTGGCTACATGCTGAGGGGAAAAAGTGGATAGCTTTTCCATTCCCCATATCTGAGTCTGCTTGCTTGTCGTCTATGGCAACTAACATACTGAAGAAAAAAGACCTGTAGCTCTCGTCCAGTCTCCTTGTTGCTCTCACATAAACAATGTACGTCTCTCAGAGGCAGTAGAAATCAGAGGGGGAATAAAGCATTAGACATACATGGTGATTGCTCCTCTCTCATCATGGAATGAAGACTAATGAGTGTAGTACAGAGGCCTCTCTGTCTCTGCCCCCCACTGACGTGTATTCATGGATGCCAAGGGAAGCCAGGCTTCCCCAAAAAACTAACAAAAACATATGTACACAATTTATCTTCTCTGCGTTTCATAGTTTTCCTTCAATTCGCAAGAGGCTGAATATACTGTATCTCAACGGAGAAAGCATCCGAGCCAGCAAAACAGTGCCCCTCTGTTTCTGTATGTTTAGGCCATCTAGTTGATCCTGTCTGGTCCAAAAGAGCATGACATTGTTGCAGCCCATAGCATTGAATGCAAGGGAAGTCAGTGAGCATCTGGCCTCCCTTGATTAAAAAAAGTATAAAATAATAGCCAATGAGCATTGAACTAAGCTGAGTGAGCTCAACTGTGAATGGTCCTGGTGCACTGAAACAAAGTGTCAATGGAAGCCAAGTTGGATTTGGCATCACTCCTACCAAATCCAATCGAGAGTATACGCCATTGACAAAAACAACTTGAATTGTTGCATCTTTAGCTAGCTAAAATCGTACCCTTTCCGAAATTAGCAATGGATGGAGATAGGGATTTGGACTTGTGGTTTTATTTAATTCTCCGTACTGGCCAATGATTATAACGGCGATTCTTATCCAACCCTTAATTCATACATTGTGCCCCTGGCCTGAGAGGATGGAAGTTCAATATGTACAGTGCCTTGCAAAAGTATTCAAAGTGGCGTTTTCCTATTTTGTTGCATTACAACCTGTAACATAAATATATTTTTATTTGGAATGGACATACAAAAAATTGTCCAAATTGGTGAAGTGAAATGAAAAAAATGACATATTTCAAAAAATTCAAAAAAATAAAAAACGTAAAAGTGGTGTGTGCATATGTATTCACCCCATTTGCTATGAAGCCCCAAAATAAGATCTGGTGCAACCAATTACCTTCAGAAGTCACATAATTAGTTAGATTGCACACAGGTGGACTTTATTTAAGTGTCACATGATCTGTTACATGATCTCAGTGTATATATACACCTCTTCTGAAAGGCCCCAGATTCTGCAACACCACTAAGCAAGGGGCACCACCATGAAGACCAAGGAGCTCTCCATACCGGTCAGGGGCAATGTTGTGGAGAAGTACAGATCAGGGTTGGGTTATAAAAAAGTATCCAAAACTTTGAACATCCCACGGAGCACCGTTAAATCCAGTATTAAAAAATGGAAAGAATATGGCACCACAACAAACCTGCCAGAGAGGGCCGCCCACCAAAACTCATGGACGCCCACCAAAACGCATGGTGGTGGCAGCATCATGCTGTGGGGATGTTTTTCATCGGCAGGGACTGGGAAACTGGTCAGAATTGAAGGAATGATGGATGGTGCTAAATACAGAGAAATTATTGAGGGAAACCTATTTCAGTCTTCCAGAGATTTGAGACTGGGACAGAGGTTCACCTTCCAGCAGGATAATAACCCTAAGCATACTGCTAAAGCAACACTTGAGTGGTTTAAGGGGAAACATTTAAATGTCTTGGAATGGCCTAGACACACCCAATGCCTAGATGTCAGCTGAGGATTTTGATATGAGTAATCACATTGACACAATGTTGACTTAAAGACTGCTGTACACCAGCGGAACCCATCCAACTTGAAGGAGGTGGAGCAGTTTTTCCTTGAAGAATGGGCAAAAATCCCAGTGGCTAGATGTGCCAAGCCTATAGAGACATACCCCAAGAGACTTGCAGCTGTAATTGCTGCAAAAGGTGGCTCTACAAAGTATTGAATTCGGGGGGTGAATAGTTATGCAGCGCTGAAGTTTTCAGTTGTCTTATAAATCAAATGATACAACCCCCCCAAAAATCGATTTTAATTCCAGGTTGTAAGGCAACAAAATAGGAAAAATGCCAAGGGGGGTGAATACTTCCACACGCCACTGTAGCTAGATGTATAAGGCTAATGTTAATTAGCTGACATTGACCATGAAAGGAAATTAGGCTACCGAGCAAGCATTTTAGCCAGGTAGCCTAAGACAACAAAAACTAAGTGTGTACTCAAAGACCGTTTTGTCCACACGAAAGAGAGGAGGATGGCATTGGCGTTGCTCTACAAGTAGGCTGAGTCAACATGTTTAATTCTACTTGCACTAACACGCACACTCCTCACTCACACACACACACTCACACACACACACACACACACACACACACACACACACACACACACACACACACACACACACACACACACACACACACACACACCACACACACAAATCAGAAACATGGACAGCCACATCAAATTTAACTTACGTTGATTGGACTAAATAGTTTTTTATATATTTTAGTTGTCACTGTATTAGACTAAGCATAGGTGATTTGATGATGTTGAAGTTGAAATGGTGCTGGAATAGTGGAGGCAGCTCCTGTTTTCTTTACGACTTGCGTTAACTCTCTGGTTCTAAATCACTAGTTGTTTAGTTGTCAGAAAATATTGGAAACATTAACTTGCTTGACCATGCTGTAGGTCATGTTACTGTTTGTTACATGCAATATGCTTTGTGGACTTCACCGGACAGAGGTTGCTCTCTGGTTTTATGATGAAACAAAGGTGTGGTTGAATTGATTCTGACACTGTGTCTTCTTATTGTCTCTGCCTTTAGTAACATAGGTTGTAATATGGCCTTTTCTTCTGGCTTCCCCACTGATTTTACCCACTCACTGCCACTGAGTCTCACTGTCACAGCACGGTGCCAACTAACTAGACCATATATAGGCAACCAGTCATACAGTATAGGAATGAGGTGCCCATCTTGTACAAAACCCATACATTTAAGGTGGTAATGTGCTATTTAAACAAAACCTAAGGGGTCACCCGGCCACTGATTTGGTAAACGGCTGAGGGATGGGGCTGAAGAAATGGGACCACTCTCAAATTCATAGACAGAGCTATGTATGCAAGAACTGATCATCCATGACATCACAACTATAGTTTTAACCATGTTTTGAGGCTACACAATATTTGTTTACAATTACATACATTTCAAAGAATAGAGTATATTTTGGGTCCAAGCTTGTGAGACATCAAGAATCAATGGGTATGTCATTTATTTAAAAGTCCAAAAATAGACACTCCGATTGCTCCTTTAATGGAAAGCTTGTTAACTGCTTGTCAAAGTGCTAGTGCAGAGGCTGCATGGGCTCAGATCAATCAAACCTGTATGTACTGTACACTGTAACATGTAACTTATGGTAGTATACACAGTACTTATCGTTGTCATGATAGGATGTGATTCTGGCAGGCAGCAGTTGTACTGACTAAGATACTGCATAAACATACATTAGCTATGGCAGGTTTGATTACATTTCACCCAGAGTCGCATTGTGAATATAATGGATCAGAGTTATGGCTGGTTTGTGTCTCTGTTGTACTGACATCGTAGAAGGAGGGAGGAATGAAGGATGGGTAGGTTTTTACAGGAATCCAGGGGATGTTCCTGTAAACAACCCTTTGTGCGTCTCTAGAAGATGGAGTAATGTTTACATTAAGTATAATGATGATTACACTTGCCAAAATGAATATAGGTCTATGGTGGGCAATTGCTGGTGTGTGTTTATCTAGTCAGTGTTATCATCATTGAGTAAAGGTAAAGGGGGTTGGATGTTTGAGAAATAAAACACTGTAACTACATCAACTAAGAGTTAGGTATATCATACTGTAATATTTCTCATAAGGCTGAGATGTGAGGAATGGCATTCATATAAAGGGGAGGAATGACATTCATATAGACGGGCAGTGGTTTAATGAAAGTACACAGGGAGCTCTCGTTAGCCTCAGATAAAACATTTTGACAGTGTGTTCCCGTAAACCCGTATTTCCTCTGTGACTAATAAGGATGCACACCCCTTCTGCAAGGGGAGGTAATCATAGTGCTTTGAGACAAGACCGGAGTGTCTGATGCGTCTATACTAGACTCGCTAACAGTAGCCCTTATCCAGTTAGCTAAACACTCATTCACATAACTCTTTTAAGTTTACTTGAATCACAGTGTGAAACTGCAACAAAAACAAAGTACATGTTTTCAGTTACAGTAGCATAGAGCACAGAATGTCTTACACAATAACTGCACTAAATGTATGAAATAAGGAATGAGTACTCAATCTAGAATCAAATATAAAATAAAGTTATTAGAATGCAACTGTATACTTGATATTGCTAGGTGTCCCTAGGGAGAATAGCACTGAAGCTAATGCAAAGTAGCTAATAGCTAACTAAATTCTTCATATTTTACAGAAACATCAAAATGATATGTGATAAACATTTATCTTGTGTTAATAAACAAATGTACTTACAGACATAGCATCTTACAAAGCTTATAAAGAAGGATGTTGAAGAATTGAAACTACTCTGTCACACTTGCACATCTTACATTTACATATTGCTTCACTTGCTAGGTCGCAGTTGTAAATGAGAACTAGCTTACCTGGTTATATAAAGGTGAAATTAAAAATAAACTTCTGAAACTGCTTCCTGTCACATGACACAAACAGGTAAATTCTAGACTGCTGAACTTAAACTGCCACTAGGGGGTGCTAAACAACACAGGTCCAGAACACTCCCTGCCTGGGGTCTTTAACGATCCCACATAAACCTAACTCTGACCACTGGGGTCTTCTGAAGAAAGAAGGAGAACCCCTACGGAGATAGGCAGAGAGAAGAACTTCATAGTTCCCTCCTTAGCAACTCTAACATTGATTTTCCTCACCATCCCGTCCCGGCTGGGAAGGGTCTTCACAATGATGGCCAAAGACCATTCCTTTCTTTTAGCCCTACTGTCCTTCATTAAGAGAACATCCCTTTATTTAAGATCTGGCCTCTTGTCCTGCCACTTGCGTCGGCTCTGCAGCGTGCAAAGATACTCCCGCCACCACCTGTTCCAAAAGGTGCCCGCTAGACTTTGTAGCTTCTTCCACTCTTGCTTGTAGAGTTCTACAGTACTTCCCCAAACTTGCCTGGTGGAGGAGGGGGGATGCCAGTCTTCTGGGTCAAGAGCATAGTTGGACTGAAGATGAGTGGTGATTCCGGGTCTGACGATACTGAGATGAGAGGTCTGGCATTCATCACAGCAGTGACCTCGGCCATCAGTGTTGTCAGGACTTTGTGTGTAAGGTGTGAAGATCCACCTTGGAGGAGCATGCAGTCGAGGATACGACGTGCAATGCCAATCATTCGCTCCCATGCACCACCCATATGGGATGAGGGAGGTGGGTTGAACACCCAGATACATTTCTGTTCTTGGAGATACCGCTCCACACTCTCTGAACTGGAGCTTGATCCATCCTCAGGTCTCGGCAAGCACCAACAAAGTTTGGCACGGGCCCTCAGCTCCTCAAAAAGTTATATGGCTGCACCATTGAGTGCATCTTAACTGGCTGCATCATTGCTTGGTAGGGCAGCTGCTTGGCACCCGACCGCAAGACACTATAGAGGGTAGTGCGTATGACCCAGTACATCACTGTGGCTGAACCCACTGCCATCCAGGACCTCTATACCAGGTGGTGTCAGAGGAAGGCCTTAATAATTGTCAACGACTCCAACCACCCAAGTCATAGACTACGGTAAGTGACACCAATGCACCAAGTCTGGAACCAACAGGACAATTAACAGATTATACCCCCAAGCCATAAGACTGCAAAATAGTCCGGCTAGTTATTTGGTTAAATATTTAACTATCTGCATTGACCCTTTATTTACTAACTGTTTTCACTCATCCCACACACTGCTGTTATATGTCCTGTTGACTAGTCACTTTATTCCTAGTTATCTATCTACCTCAACTACGTCGTACCCCTGCACATGGACTCGCTACTTGTTCCTTGTGTATATAGCCGAGTTATCGAGTTATATTGCTTTTCTATTATTTCTCTCTCTGTATTGTTGGGAAGGGCCTGTAAGTAAGCTTTTCACTGTTAGTCTACACCTGTTGTTTACCAAGCATGTGACAATTACAATTTTATTCGATTGGTGCTTATATTTGTCCTATTTCACACATTCAAGTGTGTGTTAATACGCATGTGTGAATTATATACATCTTTTTTGCATATCTCAACTCCCCCTTAGACGTCCTTGGAAAGCAGCGTCACAGCCACTGTAAGTGCTTTGCTCAAGGGCACCACATAGGGATGTAGTACACTTAAGTGGGGGCATGAATAGCTGAGAGGTGGTGGTCATGAGGTAGGCTCTGTGTGATATGGAGGTCTAAGAGTCAACCTGAAGAGTTATGTTCTGCCTAAGGTTACTGTTCACACAGGACTCTGTGGTCGTATCAGTTCAGAGAGAGAGTGGTCTCGGCAATCCCAGACCTAGGGCAGCAGCACTAGGTTTGGGAATCATGTCAGATCTTCTTGGCCAGTTTGTAGAGGGTGCTCTTCAGACAGACAACTCTCCCAACATTGGTTGTAAACTTGAAACAATTACGTCATAGCGCTTGCAAACTACTCACTAGCCCATCTGTAAATAGCCCACCCAACTACCTCATCCCCATATTGTTATTTATTTTTGCTCTTTTGCACCCCACTATCTCTACTTGCACATCATCATCTGCACATCTATCACTCCAGTGTTAATGCTAAATTGTAATTATTTCACCACTATGGCCTATTTATTGTCTTACCTCCCTAATCTGACTACATTTGCACACACTGTATATAGATGTTTCTATTGTGTTATTGACTGTACGTTTGTTTCTGTGTAATTCTGTGTTGTTGTTTTTGTCACACTGCTTTGCTTTATCTTGGCCAGGTCGCAGTTGTAAATGAGAACTTGTTCTCAACTGGCCTGCCTGGTTAAATAAAGGTGAAATAAAAATAAAATAACTGCCTTGTAGAAACCAGTCCTTTGATCCACAATGACTTTTTGTCCAAATAATGACGTTAACCAATCAATAAAACGTTTGTGCAGAATCAGTACGCCTGAAGCACTGATGGCCTTCTCTTCCCTGCTGTGTTAAGAAGCTACAATTAGATTAAAGGACCCCTTCAGGTATCCAAATCAAATATTTAAAAAATATGTTATAAAGTATTGAATTTGGCCCATAGATATGCATTGAATAGCAAAAAAGACAGTCAAAAGATGTATCATACGGAACAAGGTGTTGAAGTGTCTGTCCTAAATCTAGGAGATATAAGAAAGCTCAGGAAATATTTTGGTGTTTTTTTTACACACATTTAACCACTTTTTGGGGGGTTAGACACAAAACTCCCATATTTCCATTTATTTTTTTTAAACGGTACTGGTTACATTCAGACGAGTACC
Organism: Salvelinus namaycush; assembly: GCF_016432855.1. Classification (NCBI taxonomy): domain Eukaryota; kingdom Metazoa; phylum Chordata; class Actinopteri; order Salmoniformes; family Salmonidae; genus Salvelinus; species Salvelinus namaycush. The sequence goes on from NC_052327.1 coordinate 33,856,239, forward strand.
ATGACACTTGTGGGGTTCATAGAGCAACATGGAGATCACCACCGTTTTTGTGAGAATCTCCCCTTTCCACAGTGGGGTGACATTAGTTTGTATCCCAAACTGTTCGGACGCTGCAAACAGAAGTTGGCACATCGACTGTACTGACTTCAGACGAGTCCCCTGACACTTGGGGGGGTCTACAGTGCGAGTCCAGTGACACTTATGGGAGTCGTAGGATAACAATAACACCATCGTGTTCGTGAGAGTCTCCCCTTTCCATAGAGTGGTCATAATAGTTTATGATAAGAATTAACAAAAATTTAGTAGAGAGGATCAGACCTGAATGCAACGCTTAACTAGTTGCCTTGAACGCAGCTCCCTACTAACTCAACAAGCACCAGCTGTTACTAACTTCCAATCAGCTCCATGCATGTTATAACACTTTAACTAGATGCTGTGAACTGCAACTCATTTCTAATCCCCCTCCACCACTGCCACCCTACTTAAACCTGACCAAACCAACATTCTAATCCCCCTCCACCACTGCCACCCTACTTAAACCTGACCAAACCAACATTCTAATCCCCCTCCACCACTGCCACCCTACTTAAACCTGACCAAACCAACATTCTAATCCCCCTCCACCACTGCCACCCTACTTAAACCTGACCAAACCAACATTCTAATCCCCCTCCACCACTGCCACCCTACTTAAACCTGACCAAACCAACATTCTAATCCCCCTCCACCACTGCCACCCAACTTAAACCTGACCAAACCAACATTCTAATCCCCCTCCACCACTGCCACCCTACTTAAACCTGACCAAACCAACATTCTAATCCCCCTCCACCACTGCCACCCTACTCAAACCTGACCAAACCAACATTCTAATCCCCCTCCACCACTGCCACCCTACTTAAACCTGACCAAACCAACATTCTAATCCCCCTCCACCACTGCCACCCTACTTAAACCTGACCAAACCAACATTCTAATCCCCCTCCACCACTGCCACCCTACTTAAATCTGACCAAACCAACATTCTAATCCCCCTCCACCACTGCCACCCTACTTAAACCTGACCAAACCAACATTCTAATCCCCCTCCACCACTGCCACCCTACTTAAATCTGACCAAACCAACATTCTAATCCCCCTCCACCACTGCCACCCAACTTAAACCTGACCAAACCAACATTCTAATCCCCCTCCACCACTGCCACCCAACTTAAACCTGACCAAACCAACATTCTAATCCCCCTCCACCACTGCCACCCTACTTAAACCTGACCAAACCAACATTCTAATCCCCCTCCACCACTGCCACCCTACTTAAACCTGACCAAACCAACATTCTAATCCCCCTCCACCACTGCCACCCAACTTAAACCTGACCAAACCAACATTCTAATCCCCCTCCACCACTGCCACCCTACTTAAACCTGACCAAACCAACATTCTAATCCCCCTCCACCACTGCCACCCTACTTAAACCTGACCAAACCAACATTCTAATCCCCCTCCACCACTGCCACCCTACTTAAACCTGACCAAACCAACATTCTAATCCCCCTCCACCACTGCCACCCTACTTAAACCTGACCAAACCAACATTCTAATCCCCCTCCACCACTGCCACCCTACTTAAACCTGACCAAACCAACATTCTAATCCCCCTCCACCACTGCCACCCTACTTAAACCTGACCAAACCAACATTCTAATCCCCCTCCACCACTGCCACCCTACTTAAACCTGACCAAACCAACATGCTTGCTGTGTTCTGAAGTGCATGTTGCGTTGCACGACACTCTGCTTTACTAGCCTCATCAAGAGATTGTATCCTTTGCCATCACCACAGCAGCCTAACTACCACAGCCTGACGATGTCTACCTGAGACTCCAAGCCGAACTCTTGAGTCCACACCCCTGGATCCTTCATCTGCAGCCTACGGTTTCATCTGGCCCATTCTCTCCTGAATCCTTCTCACATAATTTCCCTCAATAAATATTCTAAACCCATTTCCATGTCTGGTCTTTAAAACTCTTGAAGTAAGCCAAACTGTTCAGACGCTACAGACGTTTTCGTGAGAAGACCGATCTTCAGGATGTCTCATGGTCCGACAAAACACCTCTATAGCTCGGCCACCTTCCATTGCAGATGCGGAACGCCGAAATAGGAGGTAGGAGGTAATGGATTAAGATGCAGCCCATACAAACAAAAACAGATCTCTAGCTTAAATTGACGGATTTTGATGGTTATTTTTTTATGTTACTTAGATCGAGGCACCGGTATGTCAATCAACTCCAGGAGGTTTTAATGACCAGTATGGTGGTCAACTGGTGCAATGAAATCTGAATTTAGGATCGGAGTGCTACAAATTTCACTACACAATGGGTGAAATGGAGAAATGCTGCATAATTCCCTTATTAATTAAATCCATTCATTTGGTCACTGTATGGTATCAGAGCAGCACTCTACTGTGGTGTGGTGTGATAGATTCACTGCGCTTTGGGAGTTTGTGTTTTCTCAGTTTCTATTTATAATGTGCACGTATACAACCAATTAATTAAGGCAGACTGCATAATATGTCTTTAGCAACAGAACTTGTGTTTCTGAGACTGTAGGCTAATTATGGACATCGGAGTGTATCCGCATTTGAAAAAAGGAGAACATTTTGGGAACACAAACTATCTGGGAGATGTCATGTCAACGTAATCAGTTTTCATCCTTGTCAATAAAGGTGGTAATTGGGAGCATATTCAGTGTGCGGGTCTTTCTGTTCTTTTCAGATGTCTTGTCTGCACAAAACCTTCTGTATACGTTACATTTTGGTGACACAATAAATAGCATTAAAACAACGATTTGAATGCGTGTTTGTGTATGTTGACATAGCCATGGTGAATACTGGTGGAGAACACAGTAATCCTCCCATGGGGATTGGCTCACCCACACAACCTTTTACACTGACTTTACATATCCATGGCAACTATTTTCCTCTCACAATGGGACCAGAGATGTCCATTGACTCCATTGAGAGAATCTCACACATCACAGGGTTAACCACAGGGAAAGGGTTTAATTATTGCAGTGGACTAAATCAGGGTCACACAGAGTGATTCTTGGAAGTCTTAAACAAATCTACTTTGAAACAAAAGTATACACCTCACACACATGGTTATGGGCTTAAAAAAAGAAGACACCTGTACCATGTCAGATATAGAGTAGAAATGTATTACATTTTGAGTTTGCACCCCAATATTACACTTTATATACCTCACAGAAGACTGAAATATAACAAAACCGTTTGACATAGAAACACCGGATTTTCGTTAATTTTTTATTTTTATAATGTTTATTAATTATGAAATTATGAAAATTCCACCCTTGAGGCCATTAGAGGGCGATTTGGTCAGTTGACTGCAGGAAAGGGCTGCACTATGTCCAATACACTGTATGTCAACACTCTTGGTCAGAAAACGAATTTGTATGGGTCCACACTACAGTATGTCCAATACACTGTATGTCAAGCGGCTATGTTCAAACTCCATACTAGTTAACACTCTTAGTCAGTAAATGAATTAGTTCTGTGATCTGAGAGAGTTAAGATATATGGATTTGTATAGAAATGGCATCTTACTCACTTATCGCTCAGATACAGTACGTATCTCTCAGTAACTCTTCTGACCAACCTATTTTCAGCACTGCCTCACTCTCCAGTGTGACAGCTATGGTGGTGGTGGTGGCTGCTATAGTCTTTTTTATGACATGGTGGGCTTCTGCCACAGCTTATATTTAATTCAGCATGTCTTCAGAGATCTTCTGTTCAGAGGGTTTCTGAAATGAATGCCCTTGAGCGGATCTACTCTTCACTTATACTGCATGTTTTATGTCTCAACTGTGCATTTAGGCATGAAATGTATATTTGGAGAGTAGAAGTAAGGATTTGGTTCTCACAGAGAATGGAAGTATTTAGTGTTTTATTAGGATCCCCATTAACTGTTTCCAATGCAGCTGCTACTCTTCCTGGGGTCCACACAGGAAACAAAATAACATACATAAAATACACAATATAATAACACCACATATTACAATGTATAATACAATAGTTAATACAATGTATAATACAATACATAATACAATACAAAATATATCAAAAAGTTCTGTGCCTCTTCACAGTCCCTGTTGTGTCGTAAGATGTTCTTTCAAAGGAAAAGTAGTCCATTGAATATGGCTTTTAGACCTGGTGAGGTTGGACCAGTTTGAGAGAAGTGTGTTTAATTTCTGTCCTTTTGAAAGTGCATCTCAACAAACAAGATACATGTCTTTTTATTGAATGACAGTCATTAACAAGCATCCTCTGCTAGCTTTCCATCCAGCACACCTAAACCTCACATCACCGGGTTATTGTGCTTGCCATCATATTTCCCTGTAGTTCAACCCATTAGATCCCATTTCAGTGCCTTTGCTGGCCATGGGCTGTGTGCTATCCATTCAGCACACTTTGCCAAGTCAACATACTAAAATATGAATGTGTTGGAGCCTGGGGGCCATAGGGCAGTGAGCTGCTATCTCTCTAGGTAACGAGGAGCTTCTGAGGGGCCAGTAGGCCCCAGGCCCCTGGCCTCATCACCACCAATATAGGGATTGAAGATTCATAAAAGGGAATAGTGAGCAATAACCCGGCCAAGACATTAATGTGCTCTTATTAGGGAGGAGAGGGAGAGGAGAGACTGTAGACACCAGCTCACTGAGACACTGACAGGAAAAGCACAGTCAGATAGTTAGCCTCAGACATGAGATAAAGGCACATTCTGCACAGATCAGAACAGAATGGAACATAACAGAATGGAACAGAATAGAAGAGAATGTAACATAACAGGACAGATCAGAATGGAACAGAACAGAATAGAAAAGATCAGAACACATCAGAAGAGAACAGAACAGAACAGAACCGAATGGAACAGAACATAAAAGAACCGAATGGAACAGAATAAAAAATTATGGAAAAGAACAGAACAGAGCAGAATGGAACAGAACAGAACAGAACAGAGCAGAACAGAACAGAACAGAACAGAATGGAACAGACTCAGAGCAGGCTCATACACAATCTGTGTTGGATGAGTTTGCTTGGTTCAGACTTCGGGAGAGAGAACAGATAATTTAGAAACAGAATCTCCTACTCCTCTCTAACCTGCAGTAGAGCCCTATAGGATCCCACTGCAGAGGAGCACATGTCTATTATACCTTATCCTCTGACAAAACAACAACAACATCAACAATCCTATTCTGGTATTCTACAGAAGGAGCCTACTGTCTAGTTCCCTTCCTGTTGTTTACACAGTCATTCAAAGAACAGAAAACACAGTGGACTTAACCAAACCACAAAAAAAAATCAACAATAGCTGATTGGTCCAATATAATCATCATCAGGTGAGGTCCCATAGGACATTATGTGCGCATGATTGTAAGTTGCTTTGGATAAAAGGGTCTGTTAAAAGGCGTATATTATTATTATTATTATATTACTCCGTGGTATGGACTGTGAAATAATTGGGGCATTTGGGAGGACCATTAAAGGAGAATACCATGCAGAGAAATTAATAAATGCATCAAATGAATTCAATGTTCTAATGAATTCATTTGCTTTGAGCAAAGTGGCCCAGCTTTCGTTTCCTTTTTGTCGAAGAACAACTTAGTTTTGTATCAATTCTGCTGTGCTAATTTTACTGTGTTAAAATATTGTTTTGAAGTAAACCTATGGACTGGTCATGACATTCCTCATCATTAGTAGCTTTCAGCATTTTTGTTTTAAAGTAAACAATTACTGGTCGTACTTGGTTTGGACACTTGTCATATGGTTTTACAGAGCCTTACTATGAGGCATTTCCTGAGCTCCCTGTGTGCACAGGCAGTAGTCATGTCTAGCCATTTGCAGCATGGCCTTTCTATGTCTGGAATTGCTATTGATTTGCTACATCATGAAATTCACATATCTTATTAACCATCCATCATGGCAGCAACAAAGCCCTGACCTATAGGCTCAACAAATTATAGCATGATACAGTAGGAAAGACATTTGAAAGGGCGATTGGAAAATAAGTTCACATATCATATGCATTACAAAATATATTTTTCTCTCCTGTCGATTCACTAAATAGATTTTTCTCAATATGTCAGATCAATGGTCAGCCTCCAGCTCCTGAAGTTGCATGGGAGAAGTGTATGTACTATGTTTTATAATGTCAACACTTACCCTCCCTCTTCCCCCCTGCTGATAGGTTCCTGCGGGAGACTGTGGTCTGTGCTTCACAACCTGTCTGGCCAGAGAAAGACCAGCTCCCTCAGTAGCAGCAGCGTTTCCATTCCTTCTTCAAAGCGCCTGCTGCTGTGCTTCTGTTTACAATGAGGGCGAACACAGCTCTGTATGGGTTAGCGCCACACAATTATGCCCACCGGGATACGATAGTGCAGAAGCAATCACGGGATGGCAAGGTGAGAGGGAGAGAAGGTTGCATGGGGATGGAACATGCAGCAGAGACATGTCAGATGTTAGGGTGATAGTTGACTGAGTGAACCCATGGTAACCAGATTCAGACCTCTCATACATGATCACTACCTACAGTTCCTACGCCAAACAGGACCTATTGTTCAAAACCCAATAGAAAAGTAGGCCTGTATATCATGTGTGTGGGGTGAATCATAATGAACATGTGAAAATGCATCCCAGTGCCCTGTGCCTGAAGAAATTGATGGTTGCTGGGGAATATTGCCTCATTGTGATAATGGTATAAATGAATCACAAAATGATCAAGGTTTTCCTCTTTCCTTTGCTATATTATTAAACTATGAATGCTGATTAATTTGCATATTCAAGAAATTATTATCAGACATCATTCAACAGAAATACTTAAATATCTTTTAAACTGTGAATATTCAGATCATAGTAAATGGCAGGCCTTTATCTTAGCGTATTGTTCTTGTAGTGAATCTCTGAAGAAAACAACCACCTACTGTGTTTTATTAAAAGTTCCAAAAAACAGGGGCTATTGTCACTGAATGGGCTCTATTCAATCCGCATTGTGGAAATTCAGCTTTACAGCATAATTTAAATTTTAAGGCAATGTTCCAGCTTTGGGAGAGACTGCATTCCCGGTAAACGCTGCTTATATCGGCTCAATTGGAAATTACTTTTACATTTCTATCGCGGAATCTGTAACGCTTCAGCTTTTGACCTTTTGAAATGCACAAAGAAAATATAGAGCCTCTTTTTGAAGCCAGGTCTGAATGTAAACAGGAGCCACAACAAGGCCAGAGTCGAAGGTCATCTACATGTCCATGACTTTTGGCAATGATTTGCAGCCTACCCATAATACAGCCATTATATCTCTGAAGGCTGAGTGTTTGAAGATGACTGGAGAGCAGCACGCACTGAGAGCAGTCTTTAATGACACATGACTCTACACAGGAAGGGCCAGGTGCAAGAGGCAGGCCATTCAGCTGGCTTTGGGAAGGGGAGGAGTGGGAACTATGGGGAGAATGCAGAAGTGATGAAAGACAGAGAGGTGTCATCTTCTAAATCAAATCAAATCAAATTTATTTATGTAGCCCTTCGTACATCAGCTGATATCTCAAAGTGCTGTACAGAAACCCAGCCTAAAACCCCAAACAGCAAGCAATGCAGGTGTAGAAGGACGATGGCTAGGAAAAACTCCCTAGAAAGGCCAAAACCTAGGAAGAAACCTAGAGAGGAACCAGGCTATGAGGGGTGGCCAATCGTCTTCTGGCTGTGTCGGGTGGAGATTATAACAGAACATGGCCAAGATGTTCAAATGTTCATAAATGACCAGCATGGTCAAATAATAATAATAATCACAGTAGTTACAGCAAGTCAGCACCTCAGGAAAAAATGTCAGTTGGCTTTTCATAGCCGATCATTAAGAGTATCTCTACCGCTCCTGCGGTCTCTAGAGAGTTGGAAAGAGCAGGTCTGGGACAGGTAGCACGTCCGGTGAACAGGTCAGGGTTCCATAGCCGCAGGCAGAACAGTTGAAACTGGAGCAGCAGCACGGCCAGGTGGACTGGGGACAGCAAGGAGTCATCATGCCAGGTAGTCCTGAGGCATGGTCCTAGGGCTCAGGTCCTCCGAGAGAGAAAGAAAGAGAGAATTAGAGAGAGCATACTTAAATTCACATAGGACACCGGATAAGACAGGAGAAGTACTCCAGATATAACAAACTGACCCTAGCCCCCCGACACAAACTACTGCAGCATAAATACTGGAGGCTGAGACAGGAGGGGTCAGGAGACACTGTGGCCCCATCCGATGATACCCCCGGACAGGGCCAAACAGAAAGGATATAGGAAGGATAGGAAGGATATATAAGAAGGATATAACCCCACCCACTTTGCCAAAGCACAGCCCCCACACCACTAGAGGGATATCTTCAACCACCAACTTACCATCCTGAGACAAGGCCGAGTATAGCCCACAAAGATCTCCGCCACGGCACAACCCAAGGGGGGGCGCCAACCCAGACAGGAAGATCAACCCACCCAAGTGACGCACCCCTCCTAGGGACAGCATGAAAGAGCACCAGTAAGCCAGTGACTCAGTCCCTGTAATAGGGTTAGAGGCAGAGAATCCCAGTGGAGAGAGGGGAACCGGCCAGGCAGAGACAGCAAGGGCGATTCGTTGCTCCAGAGCCTTTCCGTTCACCTTCACACTCCTGGGCCAGACTACACTCACATATGACCCACTGAAGAGATAAGTCTTCAGTAAAGACTTAAAAGTTGAGACTGAGTCTGCGTCTCTCATATGGGTAGGCACACCATTCCATAAAAATGGAGCTCTATAGGAGAAAGCCCTGCCTCCAGCTGTTTGCTTAGAAATTCTAGGGACAATTAGGAGGCCTGCGTCTTGTGACCGTAGCGTACGTGTAGGTATGTACGGCAGGACCAAATCGGAAAGATAGGTAGGAGCAACCCCATGTAATGCTTTGTAGGTTAGCAGTAAAACCTTGAAATCAGCCCTTGCCTTAACAGGAAGCCAGTGTAGGGAGACTAGCACTGGAGTAATATGATCACATTTTTTGGTGGGGTTTAAACCGCTCTCTGTCTCCTGCCCTTTTTTCTAAAAGCCTTTACTCTTCGGCAAATAGTAACCTTGTCTCTAGGCTCACTGCTAGAGTCAGCTGGTAGACAAGACTAGGCATAGCAATAAAGACTAACTCCTAGCTGGGGTGTCAGTAGAAAATGGCCCTGGTGACATTTTCAGTGATCTCAGCCGTAGCTCCAACACCAAAACTTTAAAGCAGGGGTGTCAAACATTGTAAATGTATGTGGTCTATGCAACTAAATGACTAAAACCAAATCTAAACTGTGTAGAAATGATAAAGGACCTACATTCATACAGTTTCTTGACTGTGTCCAGCTCACTAATAATCACTGAAATGAAATCTCGACAGTCGGAGAGTATCGAAAATTCCAAAAAGGATGGATAGAAGACTGTTTTGACGGCAAGGAAATATAACTCATTTTCAGTGCGGCCCTCCGGACCTCATTGAAGATCGAATGCTCCCCCTGGGGCAAAATGAGTTTGACACCCCTGCTTAAAGGCTAGATCTGACAGGGAGATGAAGCCTTACCTTGGAGTGGTACCTGGCGGTACACCGTGGCATTTGCCTGTCACACAAAGGAAGAGAGGCAGAAAAGGTCAGGAGACAGAGAGCGGTTTAAACCCCACCGCCCCCCAGTCCCCTTCATCCACAGGGTGGTGTACTCTGCCATTTATCACTGTTTGTCTCGGCGGATGCCTCACTCAGCCCCCCACCATGGATATTTAATGTCTGTATCGGCAAGTGTCTGTCCCACAATTCATAGTAAATCTTTCATGAGTGTGCAATGTAGGCCTCAGTGTTTGTTACCATGGCTCCAGTGGCAGGATATAACGCCGTCATCACCACTACAGCTAAGACTAATTTATAAAGACATGCTTACCTTATTGAAATACAAGTGTTCTTCCGCTTTTGAAATTCAAGAAAGGAATGCAACTCTTGTATTTTGACATTTAATTTACATTTGACGTTGAACCTTACTTTAACAAAGAAAGTCTATCTGGTATTTGTTCTCTTAAATCTATGACATCCCTGGTAAACTTGTGGCTGAACAGTAACTGAGGTACAGGGCTGATTTGGCAGAACATTTATAATCAAGGTTCTTTCTCCCCCTGTTGGCTGTTCTGATACAGTGCAGCTGGGATGTGGCTCATCTCTAAATGGCAGCCTGGTCTCATAGACTAGACGTAACATAGTAAAAGTACATCCAGAACACCTAAATTAGTATGAGACGGTATGTTAATCTTGACGCTAGGGGTCAGAATTTTTTTATTTTCTTAAAATATCGTTCCCAAAGTAAACGGACATTTTCTCTGGCCCAGATCATAGAATATGCATATAATTTACAGATTAGGATAGAAAACACTCCAAAGTTTCCAAAACTGTCAAAATCTTGTTTGTGAGTATAACAAAACGTATTCTGCAGACGAAAACCTGAGAAAATATAACCCGGAAGTGATATAAAAATAAAAAAAGACTGTGTTTCCTGGACCGTCTTTCTTCCATTTAAAGGGGTATCAACCAGATTCCTTTTCCAATGGCGTCCTCAGGCTGTGACCAGGCTTTAGGCATAGCTTCAGGCTTTTATTTTGAAAAATGAACGAGATTTTTCAAAACTAGTCAGGTGTCCTCTGAATAGTTCCTGCGCGCGCGAGAGGAGCTCTCCATTTTCCGTTTGTCTCTTAAAGAATAGGTTATGGTCCGGTTGAAATATTATCGATTATGTTTCTTAAAAACAACCTGAGGATTGATTATAAAAAACATTTAACATGTTTCTACGACCATTACGGATACTTTTTGGAATTTGTCGAACGGAACACGGCTTTGGTTTTCTCAACATAATGCGCAACCCAAATAGCGTTTTTTTGTGATAAAAGTAATATTTATCGAACAAAAATAACATTTGTTGTGTAACTGGGAGTCTCGTGAGTGGAAACATCCGAAGATTATCAAAGGTAAGCGATTCATTTTATTGCTTTTCTGACTTTCGTGACCAAGCTAACCAAGCTAATATAACGCTAGCTGTTGTAGCATTGAAAGCTACACTCCCAAACGCTTGGATTTCTTTCGCTGTAAAGTATATTTTCAAAATCTGACACGATAGGTGGATTAACAACAAGCTAAACTGTGTTTTGGTATATTTCACTTGTGATTGCATGATTATAAATATTTTTTGTAATATTTTTTAATCTGATACGTTTGGAAATTTTCATCTTCCTTTCAGGACCGGAACGAGGCTGTAGTTTTCTCAACATAACGCGCAACCCAAATGGCGTTTATTTTGTTATAAAAGTAATATTTATCGAACAATAATAACATTTATTGTGTAACTGGGAGTCTCGTGAGTGCAAACATCCGAAGATTATCTAAGGGTAGCGATTAATTTTATTGCTTTTCTGACTTTCGTGACCATGCTAATTTGGGGCTAGCTGTTGTAGCATTGAAAGCTACACTCACAAAAGCTTGGATTTCTTTCGCTGTAAAATATATTTTCAAAATCTTACACGATAGGTGGATTAACAACAAGCTAAGCTGTGTTTTGGTATATTTCACTTGTGATTGCATGATTATAAATATTTTTTGTAATATTTTTGCATTTGGCGCCCTGCAATTCTAGCGGTTGTTTAGGAAAGTGATCCCGTAAAAGGGATCCGTAGCGCAGAGAAGTTAAGTTTGGTGTGGTTGGGTTGGATGGGTGGGCATATAACGCGGACGTCTAACAACCCACAGGTTGCTTGTTCGAATCTCATCACAAACAACTTTTAAACTACTTAGCTTGTTAGCTAACCCTTCTCCTAAACCTTTAACATAACTCCTAAACTTAACCCTAACCCAGCTAATGTAATTTAAAAAATGTATTTAAAAATGTATTTTTTACCCCTATTTATCCCCAATTTCGTGGTATCCAATTGGTAGTTACGGTCTTGTCTCATCACTGCAACTCCCGTACGGACTCAGGAGAGGCGAAGGTCGAGAGCCGTGCGTCCTCCGAAACACAACCCAACCAAGCTGCACTGCTTCTTGACACAATGCCCACTTAACCCGGAAGCCAGCCGCACCAATGTGTCGGAGGAAACACCATACACCTGGCGATCGTGTCAGCGTGCACTACGCCAGGCCCGCCATAGGTGTCACTAGTGCGCAATAGGACAAGGACATCCCTGCCGGCCAAACCCTCCCCTAACCCGGACGACGCTGGGCCAATCGTGCACCACCCCATGGGTCTCCCGGTCGCGGCCAGCTGCGACAGAGTCTAGATTGAACCCAGAATCTCTAGTGGCACAGCGATGCAATGCCTTAGACCACTGCGCCATTCGGGAGGCCCTAGCCTCGCTAACGTTAGCCAGCTAGCTAATGTTAGCCACCTAGCTAGAATTCGTAATATCGCAAATATTTTGCATATTCGTAACAAATCCATTAAATATTGTACTTTTTGCAAATTTGTAACATGGCGCAGTGATCTAAGGCATTGCATCGCAGTGCTAGCTGTGCCACTAGAGATTCTGGGTTCAATCCAGACTCTGTCGCAGCTGGCCGCGACCGGGAGACCCATGGGGTGTTGCAAATTTGTTACATTTAATACTAATTGGAATTTGGAACATATCATACGAAATGGGTGAAGGACATCCACAAATGAATACATACCGTACAAAACGTTACACGTAATAAATGAAGTCTCTCAGATTTACAAGAATATTACAAAATGCTCTGAGACCAGGTTGAGCTGGGAGGTGGCTCATCTCTCTGAACCTGAAGCTGGGAGGTGGCTCATTTCTTTAAACCTGGAGCTGGGTACTCACTTTCATACTCAATTATTATTTTGTTGAGAGCTTTATGAAAGAATGGCTTCTACAATCATCTAGAAGTGCTTTAAGTGGGCAAATCATTGGACAGGACAAAACAGTACATGTCTATAGAAAAGGTGGGAGATTAGCAAAAAGACATTCACAAAATGATTTATGACGTTTACTTTTATGGTAAAGGTGATTTATTCCAAAATAGTAATATGGTATAGAGGCAAAAGAAGAAAGAGAGAGGACTGATAAAATGACGGAGAGAACATCTACATATGACTTTGGAAAGAGTCTTGTCTGACATTCTTATCAAAATACAACAACAAAAGAAACAAAATATGTAATTATGCACACTCAACGAGGCATGTTTAAGACTTTACATGTCTTACAATGGAATAAAAAGTCACAACAGATTCTTGTCTTGAAAATAATAATGTATTGAGGCATACAAAAACCTGTAATGATTGTTCACCTGTGCTTTGTCTTGGAATATAATTGTCAAATTAACAAACTAAACACAGGATACAATATTTTCTATAAATTACTTGGTTGGTATTTTCATTCAATAACGTTTCAATACAATCAACACTGATTTTCCAAAAAAGTCTTACTGTGTATACGGAACTACTTTGTACAACCTGTATGGAGTATTGTGGTTCAACCAGCAAGGTTACTATGCTCAAATCAACTGGACAGTGAAGTTTGGAGACCTGCCTTAATGATACATGAATGCTGGAGTGAAACTCAACTCTCTGATGCGGATAAAGAAATTGGGGGCAGGAAAAATGCCAAATGCAAATTCCTTTTGATGCCCTAGACTGGAGGCCTGGACTGAAGTGGCTCTTTCTAAGATCTGCAAGTGCCCTTTAAAACATGGTTATCATCATCATTTGGCCACATTTTGAAGTCTAGGGCCACTACCAGTGAAGTCTTCTGACTGAGAAACGTTAGACATGCAAGAGTGAAAGAGTGTTATCAGTGCTAGCTAGTAAGGCCAATACAACTGTAGTATAAAGACAAAAATAACATTGTAAAAAAAGATGTGTTGTGTGTGATTGTGAAGTTGTGGTGTACTGTATGTTGGTTACATAGTAATACATTGGCCTGCTGAGTGAGGAGGCTACTATAAGACTAATGACTGACGCTGGTCTCGTCCTCAGCCCAGTGATCCACAGTAATGGAGTCTCTGGAGAATCTCTCATCTCCCTCCAACACACAGGTGCTGTATCCATCACACTGACTGCCAACCCAGGCTAAATCAACACTGACAGTCTGCTTCTCCTTCCTCCCCCCAGCCCTAACAAAGATAAACACAAATAAACAGCAGCGCCCCCTAGCAGGGCTGGACATTACAGGCACGGATCTCCTTCCTGTCCTTGCAGCTGGTGACCTGTGCAGGGGCACTCTTGGCTCTCTTCTTCACAGCCATTAAGCGCTCCTGGATCCCCCCACCGCAGTGCTTGGTACAGTCCGTCCAACTGGACCAGGGCTTCATCTTACAACCTGTGGGAACAAGTCAATGAGACGAGAGAGGGGGGTTTCCAACCTGATCTCAGAGCATTTTGTATTATTCTGTGTGTAAATCCAAGACACTCCATTTAGTGTTACATTTCGTTAGCTAGAATAGGGGTTAGGTTTAAGATTGAGTTAAATTAAGGAGTTAGGTTAAATGGTTAAGGTTAGGGTTAGGGGAAGGGTTAGCTAACATGCTAAGTATTTGAAAAGTAGCTAAAAAGTAGTAAGTAGTTGAAAGGTATGCGAATGAGCTAAAATGCTAAACTTGTCCGTGATGCGATTGGAATTCGCAACCTTTGGGTTACTAGATGTCTGGGTTATACGCCTACACCTCTACCCTGACCAACCACCCTCCTTTAGTTTTTACCTTAATTAACCATACCAAATGTAACAATACCAAATGTAACATTTCATATTAAATGTAGTGTCTCAGATTTACATACAGAATAATACAAAATGCTCTGAGACCAGGTTGGGGTTTCAGGTGGCTTTACTTAGTAAGCCAAACGAATCATGCACCAAGTTTTTTACTTGATTATGACATATTAATTCATGTGAGCAAGCACAAGTGAGACATATCAAATGTGCAATGTTCAAGCCTTAATTTCATGACCAATCATTCTTAGCCTTACATTAGACTGAACAATCATCCATGCTCCAGAGAGCATGGAGTCCCGGTCCGCTCCCTACCGCCCTTTTTTAGTGATGATGAATGGTGGGTGGTGTGGGTTGTGGTGGTGGAGGGGTATTCTTCCCAGCCCCAGACAGATCTGTGGGGGTATTTGTCACCGTCACCAGCTCATTAGCCACGGGTTAAAGAAACCTGTCTCTGCGGGGAGGCAACAGTCCAAAGCCCACCCTGACTGCTCTGCCTCTACCTGCTGGGAGCATCATGACGGCCATCTGTGAGCAGGCCCAGTCACTTTATCAACCTGACAGGGCTGATCAGCACTGAGTGTAGCCGCTCTAACACAGCCAGCCAGGCAGGAAGGGAGGGGGCAGCAATGATCATCTCAGGACTTGGGCGGATGGATTAAGAGTGGGCTGCATGAGAAATTTGACATGAGGAATGTCCGAACTGAGCTAAAGGGTAGAGCTGCCGCTTTCAAGGAGCAGAACTCCAACCCGCTTATAAGATATTCCGCTATGCTCTCAGACAAACCATCAAACAGGCAAAGCGTAAATACAGGACTAAGATTGAATCCTACTACACCGGCTCCGATGCTCGTCGGATGTGGCAGGGCTTGCAAACTATTACGGACTACAAAGGGAAGACCAGACGCGAGCTGCCCAGTGACACAAGCCTACCAGATGAGCTAAATAACTTCTATGCGTGCTTCAAGGCAAGCAACACTGAAGCATGAATGAGAGCACCAGCTGTGCCGGACGACTGTGTGATCACGCTCGACGTAGCCAATGTGGGTAAGACCTTTAAACAGGTCAGCATTCACAAGGCCACATGGCCTGATGATTACCAGGACACGTACTACGAGCGTGCGTTGACCAACTGGCAAGTGTCTTCACTGACATTTTCAACCTGTCCCTGGCAGGTTGAGTCTGTAATACCTACAGTGGCTTGCGAAAGTATTGACCCCCCTTGGCATTTTTCCTATTTTGTTGCCTTATAACCTGGAATTAAAATCGATTTTTGGGGGATTTGATTCATACAACATGCCTACCACTTTGAAGATGCAAAATATTTTTTTTTGTGGAACAAACAAGAAATAAGACAAAGAAAATGAAAACTTGCATATAACTATTCACCCCCCCAAAATCAATACTTTGTAGAGCCACCTTTTGCAGCAATTACAGCTGCAAGTCTCTTGGGGTATATCGCTATAAGCTTGGCACATCTAGCCACTTGGATTTCCATTCTTCAAGGCAAAACTGCTTCAGCTCCTTCAAGTTGGATGGGTTCCGCTGGTGTACAGCAATCTTTAAGTCATACCACAGATTCTGGATTGGATTGAGGTCTGGGCTTTGACTAGGCCATTCCAAGACATTTAAATGTTTCCCCTTAAACCACTCAAGTGTTGCTTTCGCAGTATGCTTAGGGTCATTGTCCTGCTGGAAGGTGAACCTCTGTCCCAGTCTCAAATCTCTGGAATAGTGAAACAGGTTTCCCTCAAGAATTTCCCTGTATTTAGCGCCATCCATCATTCCTTCAATTCTGACCAGTTTCCCAGTCCCTGCCGATGAAAAACATCCCCACAGCTTGATGCTGCTACCACCATGCTTCACTGTGGGGATGGTGTTCTCCGGGTGATGAGAGATGTTGGGTTTGCGCCAGACATAGCATGTTCCTTGATGGCCAAAAAGCTCAATTTTAGTCCCATCTGACCAGAGTACCTTCTTCCATATGTTTGGGGAGTCTCTCACATGCCTTTTGGCGAACACCAAACGTGTATGCTTATTTTTTTCTTTAAGCAATTGCTTTTTTCTGGCCACTCTTCTGTAAAGCCCAGCTCTGTGGAGCGTATGGCTTAAAGTGGTCCTTTGGACAGATACTCCAATCTCTGCTGTGGAGCTTTGCAGCTACTTAATGGTTATCTTTGGTCTCTTTGTTGCCTCTCTGATTATTGCCCTCCTTGCCTGGTCTGTGAGTTTTGGTGGGAGGCCCTCTCTTGGCAGGTTTGTTGTGGTGCCATATTCTTAAAAATGTTTAATACTGGATTTAATGGTGCTCCGTGGGATGTTCAAAGTTTTGGAATATTTTTATAACCCAACCCTGATCTGTACATCTCCACAACTTTGTCCCTGATCTGTTTGGAGAGCTTAGTGGCGTTGCAGACTCTGGGGCCTTTCAGAACAGGTGTATATATACTGAGATCATGTGACAGATCATGTGACACTTAGATTGCACACAGGTGGACTTTAACTAATTATGTGACTTCTGGAGGTAATTGGTTGCACCAGATCTTATTTAGGGGCTTCATAGCAAAGTGGGTAAATACATATGCACACACCACTTTTCATTTTTATTTTTTTTCAAATTGTTTGAAACAAATCATTTTTAAAATTTCACTTCACCAATTTGGACAATTTGTTGTATGTCCATTACATGAAATCCAAATAAAAATCAATTTAAATTACAGGTTTTAATGCAACAAAATAGGAAAAACGCCAAGGGGGGATGAATACTTTTGCAAGGCACTGTACATGTTTCAAGCAGACCATCATAGTCCCAGGGCTCAAGAACTCCAAGGTAACCTGCCTAAATGACTACTGACCCATAGCACTCACGTCTGTAGCCATGAAGTGCTTTGAAAGGCAGGTCATGGCTCACATCAACACCATCATCCCAGAAACCTGAGACCCACTCCAATTTGCATACCGCCCCAACAGATCCACAGATGACACAATCTCTATTGCACTCAACACTGCCCCTTCCCACCTGGACAAAAGGTACACCTATGTGAGAATGCTGTTCATTGACTATTCATCACTAAGCTAAGGACCCTGGGACTAAACACCTCCCTCTGCAACTGGATCCTGGACTTCATGACGGGCCGCCCCCCAGGTGGTAAGGGTAGACAACAACACATCTGCCACGCTGATTCTCAACATGGGGGCCCCTCAGGGGTGTGTGCTCAGTCCACTCCTGTACTCCCTGTTCACCCATGACTGTGTGGCCAAGCTCGACTCCAACACCATCATTAAGTTTTCCAATGACACAATGGTGATAGGCCTGATCACCGACAACGATGAGACAGCCTATAGGGAGGAGGTCAGAGACCTGGCAGTGTAGTACCAGGACAACAACCTCTCCCTCAATGTGAGCCAGACAAAGGAGATGATTGTGGACTACAGGAAAAGGAGGGCAGAGCACGCCCCCATTCTCATCGACAGGGCTGTAGTGGAGCAGGTTGAGAGCTTCAAGTTCCTTGGTGTCCACATCACCAACAAATTATCATGGTCCAAACACACCAAGACAGTCATGAAGAGGGCATGACAACACATATTCCCCCTCAGGAGACTGAAAAGATTTGGCATGGGTCCTCAGATCCTCAAAAAGTTCTACAGCTGCACGATTGAGAGCATCCTGACTGGTTGCATCATCGCCTGGTATGGCAACTGCTCGGCCTCAGACGGCAAGGTGCTACAGAGGGTAGTGCATATGATCCAGTATATCACTGGGGCCAAGCTTCCTGCCATCCAGGACCTCTATACCAGGCGGTGTCAGAGGAAGGCCCTAAAAATTGCCAAAGACTCCAGCCACCCTAGTCATAGACTGTTCCTTTTGCTACCGCACGGCAAGTGGTACCAGAGCACCAAGTCTAGGTCCAAAAGGCTTCTTAACAGCTTCTACCCCCAAGCTATAAGACTACTGAACAGCTAATCAAATGGCTACCTGGACTATTTGCATTGACCCCCCCCCTTTTTATACACTGCTGCTACTCACTGTTTATTATCTATTATCTATGCATAATCACTTTACCCCTACCAACATGTACATATTACCTCAATTACCTTGATTAACCTGTACCCCCGCACATTGACTCTGTACCAGTACCCCCTGTATATAGCCACATTATTGTTATTTTATTGTTGCGCTTTTATTTTTTACTTTTGTTTATTTAGTAAATATTTTTCTTAAATCTTATTTTTCTTAACTCTGCATTGTTGGTTAAGGGCTTGTAAGTAAGCATTTCACGCTAAGATCTACACCTGTGGTATTCGGCACGTGACAAATAAAATTTGATTTCATTTGATCTACATTCTGAGATACAAATAATACCTCAGCAGGACTTATGGGAAATCCAAATTAATAATGAGTGACTGGGAAATCATCGTCAGTGACAAGCCCGATTTATTTAACCCTATATTTGGGATATAAAGGATACATCAAGGTGGTGGATAAAGCATGTATCAATGATATAAATGAAAGAGGTGATAATGATGAAGATAAAAAATGTGTATATACAGTATATATGCCACACAGGTGATGATGATGACTGACCTGGCTGTTCCTCCACTGCTGCGTCCCGTCCTTGCTGTTTGCCCCTTCTCTTCTCCTTCCCGCCGCCCACCTCTCCCCCCCGCCGTCTCTTCTTCTCCTCGCTGGCCCTGGAGCCCCGTTTGCACTTCCTGATCTTACACTTCTTCCTCTGGACCGTCTCAGAGCAGGGCTCCCCTCCAAACTGGGGCTCCAGCTTCACCATGCGTGTCCTGATGGTGTGGCCTTTCCCGCAGGACTTATTACACTCGGACCACTCCGTCCACTCTGACACCATGCAGTCCGTAGCTGGGGAGAGATCGGGGGGGTGAATGAAGTTTAAGTGACTGACTCTGTCCTTATTTGTTTATTTATTTGTTTATTCGGATCGCCATTAGCTTTTGCAGAAGTAGCAGCTACTCTTCCTGGGGTCCAAAAAAACACAAAACATGATAAGTAGCAAAACACTGAGACAAGAACAGTCACACACATTTAAAATACAACGATATACAAACACTACAACAACAAAAAAGAATGTGTGTTAGTGTGTGTGTGCTTGTGTTTGTGTGTGTCCCCTCATAGTCCCCGCCATTCCATGAGTTATTGTTTAATCTGTTTTTTTTTTTTAAATGGAAGGGAGTTCCATGAGATCATGGTACTCTATAAAAGTGTGGGTTGCCGTGAATTCGTTTTGGGCTTGGGGACTGTGAAGTGACCCCTGGTGGCATGTCTTGTGGGGTATGTATGGGTGTCTGAGCTGAATATTATTTGATTATGCAGAAAATCTGGAATTTTCGGCACAGTAATATTTCAAATAAAAACTAGAATAGAATCAGTCAATCTCTCATCAACCATCAACCAGGAAAGACTGGCATGTTGTTGATGTTAGTTCTATATGTGCAGTTAAGGGCAAGGCGTGCTGCTCTGTTTTGAGCAAGCTGCAGCTTTGTTAGGTCTTTCTTTGCTGCACTTAACCATATTACTGGACAGCAATCAAGATGGGACAATCCCAGAGCCTGAATAACTAGTACAGTTGATTTTTGTTTTTATAACAGACATAACCCTCCCCAACTTCACAACCACTTTGTCAATATGACTTGACCATGATAATGAGGTTTAGGTCTCAGAGAATGTTTTGAAACAAACATAATACTTTTAGTTTTAGATATATTTAAGACCAGTTTATTATTAATCACCCATTTTGATACTGACTAACTCTTTATTTAGAATTTCAGTGAGCTCACTGGCTTTGGGTGCTGACATGTAGAGTGTGAAATCAATAGCATACATAGTTATAGTGGCTAAATACAGGGGGTACCGCTTTGTGTAAGACCAGTGGCAAATCATTTGTAAAAATAGAGAAGAGTAACGGCCTAAGGCAACTGCCCTGAGGGACACCGCACTGTACATATCTGATGTTATAGAAGCTTCCATTGAAGAACACTCTTTGGGTTCTATTGGATAAAAAACTATCCAACCATGTGATGGGAGGCCATGTAAAGCCATAGCAATTTAGTTTTTTCAATAACAATTCATGATCAATAACATCAAAGGCTGCACTGAAATCTAACAATACAGCTCCAACTATCTTATTATTATCCATTTATTTTAACCAATCATCAGTCATCTGAGTCAGTGCAATACAAATGGAGTGACCTTCTCTATATGCATGCTGAAAGTCAGTAGTTATCTTGTTCTCTGAAAAATAGCATTGTATTTGCTCAAACACAATCCTCTCCATCAGTTTACTAAGAACAGACAGCAAACTGATTGGGCGGCTGTTAAGGCCAGCAAAGGGTGCTTTAGTATTTTTAGGCAGTGGAATTACTTTAGCTTCCTCCTACGCCTGTCAACACACACACTCCTTTAGGCTTTGGTTAAGATATAGCAAATAGGGGTGGCAATACAGTCTGCTACCATTCTCAATAGTTTCCCATCAAGGTTGTCTATACCTGATGGCTTGGCTTATCCCCTCTCCCACACTAACTTGACCAAATGTAAAACAGCAATCATTCTCTTTCATTATTTTAATGTTTAATGCATTTCACTTCTGAGTTTTTCCACATTACTAGTGAAATAGTCATTGAAATGATTGGCAATATCAAAAGATTTTGTTATAAATAACTCATTAACTTCAATGAACGCTGGAGATTAATTGGGCTTTCTGCCCATTATAACATTTAAGGTAATCCACAGTCTTTTTCTATTGTTTTGTATGTCATTTATCTTTGTTTGGTAATATTTCCTATTTTTGTTAAGTTTAGTCACAACATTTCTCAATTCACAGTATGTCAACCAATCAGCTGAGCAGGCTGACTTGTTTGCCACCTCTTTTTCATCATTTCTTTAAACCATACAATTGTGAGGGAACATTTTTATCAGTGTGTGTATCAGATTGTACACAGATCGTATGTTTAGCATACATGCTTCTTTTCTCATAACCAATTGGGTTCATGCAAGTGACTGATTGATGGTGCATGGAAAGAATCCTCACTATCAGTATAAGCAATTTTGCAGTATGCCCAGAATATTGCTCTGAGAACCGAAAGGGGTATCTCAGTGTCAAGGTCTCAGCTTGGAGAGAAGAAGCCTCGTGAGGTATTGGTCAGTCACGTGGAGGAACCAATGATAATGATGAATCATGAATCATGTAAATCATGCAAATATAACTTGTATGGATGCAACGGTACAGTGGGCCCACGGTTTGGTATGTATCATGGTTGTGGGCCATGGTAATGGTACGGTATCTCTATATTTAAGATTTTTTTTAAATCATATCACCCATTAAACAATGAACTCTTATTTTGTCTATAGACAAATAAAACTTTCCATTCAGAAAAATGGCAGCATGACTGACTAGACCTGGTTTCTGTCTCTACTGTATGAAATCAAGGGGAGAAAAACATAAAAATTAAAAGTGCTTCTTATCTTTGACAACCTGTAGCTCTTCATCTCCCAATCCAGTACATAGTGAACCGTCACAGTGAGGTAGCTTTGAGTTGCTCTGGAGGTCCAACTATCAGTGGAGAGAGCTAGATAGAGTGCCTGTGTCAATTCACTTTCAATTTCTCTCTGTGATGTTTCAGAGTTTGGGAATTACTTTGCTGCTGAAATGTGTGCGGGAGGGGACATTGTAACGCGGTTAAAATTTTTTCATCAGGTGACGAAATCCAGAGTCAGTAATCACCGAATAGGGCTGCAAGTCTTTGGCTATGAATACTCCCACTACTTTCATTATTTCTTTATGTTTTTCTGAATTTGTCACAAATTGTTGTTGGAAGGCAGCAGCGAGAGATTGTTTTCGCTAAAGAGTGGACTCTCCTTGCTCCAGCTCCACCTGCAAGGGATACGGCCGGGTGATGGCGACGTAAATGACACATCATGTTAGAAGTGTTTCCACTCGAGTAGCCGACAGTGGCAAAGCAATACTTGCAGACTGTACTTTGTTTGTTTATGGACTTCTTACCCTCGTCATCGTATTGAACACTGAATCCAAAATGATCCCACACAGCGGATTTAGTTTCCCCCCTCTTCACGGGGCCCCTTTAGGGAGGTTTCCTACTGAGATGTCATTCCAAATCGTCCATTGGTTGTTTAAGAGGGAGGGGGTTGCGGTCACTGCAGTTGCCACGTTTTGAGATATTTCTGTGGAGTAAAGTTTGTCAGCCCTCAGGAGCCACCTAACAACCACAAGCCGCGCGTCTGGTTCTGTGGATCTGAATGTAAATACAACGTGCGTGTAGTCTGCAGCACAATAAACAAAGTTTTGGAAATTATAGGAAAATGACAGACATACCGTAATTCCGCGGTTCACGTGTGCGTATTGAACCGTAGGGGGCGTACCAAACGGTTCGATAACATACTGTGTACCGTTGCATCCCTAATAACTTGTCTGTGTAAGCATGTATATAAGGGAACTGAAGGGACCGCCCTGGCAGGGCTCCCGACGACGTGTACTATGGTGCATTGAGTTTGTTGGAACCTCTCCAGTTTGCTGATAATAAAGAATGATTAATTTAAGTTTACAAAATGTTTAAATTCATCATCGATAGATGGGGCTCAAACAGTTCTCACAGTTGATTTTTTAACAGGTGCATGCTTGTCAACAATTGGCAAGCAATTGAATAATAATACATTGAATAATTTTACAAATACTTACAGTGCTGCATGTGCATACACTTCCTCATACACATTTTATTTATTTTTATTTCACCTTTATTTAACCAGGTAGGCTAGTTGAGAACAAGTTCTCATTTGCAACTGCGACCTGGCCAAGATAAAGCAAAGCAGTTCGGCACATACAACAACAGAGAGTTACACATGGAATAAACAAACATACAATCAATAATACAGTAGAAAAATCTATATACAGCCTGTGCAAATGAGGTAGGATAAGAGAGGTAAGGCAATAAATAGGCCATGGTGGCAAAGTAATTACAATCTAGCAATTAAACACTGGAATGGTAGGATGTGCAGAAGATGAATGTGCAAGTTGAGAATACTGGGGTGCAAAGGAGCAAGATAAATAAATACAGTATGGGGATGAGGTAGATTGGATGGGCTATTTAAAGATGAACTATGTACAGGTGCAGTGATCTATGAGCTGCTCTGACAGCTGGTGCTAAAAGCTAGTGAGGAAGGTAAAGAGTCTCCAGCTTCAGAGATTTTTGCAGTTCGTTCTAGTCATTGCCAGCAGAGAACTGGAAGGAAAGGCGGCCAAAGGAAGTGTTGGCTTTGGGGGTGACCAGTGAGATATACCTGCTGGAGTGCGTGCTACGGGTGGGTGCTGCTATGGTGACCAGTGAGCTGAGATAAGGCGGGGCTTTACCTAGCAGAGACTTGTAGATGACCTGGAGCCAGTGGGTTTGGCGACGAGTATGAAGCGAGGGCCAGCCAGCGAGAGCATACAGGTCATAGTGGTGGGTAGTATATGGGGCTTTGGTGACAAAACGGATGGCACTGTGATAGACTGCATCCAATTTGCTGAGTAGAGTGTTGGAGGCTATTTTGTAAATGACATCGCCGAAGTCCAGGATCGGTAGGATGGTCAGTTTTACGAGGGTATGTTTGGCAGCATGAGTGAAGGATGCTTTGTTGCGAAATAGGAAGCCGATTCTAGATTGAATTTTAGATTGGAGATGTTTAATGTGAGTCTGGAAGGAGAGTTTACAGTCTAACCAGACACCTAGGTATTTGTAGTTGTCCACATATTCTAAGTCAGAACCGTCCAGAGTGGTGATGCTGGACGGGCGGGCAGGTGCGGGCAGCGATCGGTTGAAGAGCATTCATTTAGCTTTACTAGCATTTAAGAGCAGTTGGAGGCCACGGAAGGAGAGTTGTATTGCATTGAAGCTCATCTGGAGGTTAGTTAACACAGTGTCCAACGAAGAGCCAGAGATATACAGAATGGTGTCGTCTGCGTAGAGGTGGATCAAAGAATCACCAGCAGCGAGAGCGACATCATTGATGTATACAGAGAAGAGAGTCGGCCCGAGAATTGAACCCTGTGGTACCCCCATAGAGACTGCCAGAGGTCCGGACAACAAGCCCTCCGATTTGACATACTGAACTCTATCGGAGAAGTAGTTGGTGAACCAAGCGAGGCAATCATTTTAGAAACCAAGGCTGTTGAGTCTGCCAATAAGAATGTTGTGATTGACAGAGTCGAAAGCCTTAGCCAGGTCGATGAATACGGCTGCACAGTAATGTCTCTTATCGATGGCAGTTATGATATCATTTAGGACCTTGAGCGTGGCTGAGGTGCACCCATGACCAGCTCTGAAACCAGATTGCATAGCGGAGAAGGTACGGTGAGATTCGAAATGGTCGGTAATCTGTTTGTTAACTTGGCTTTCAAAGACCTTAGAAAGGCAGGGTAGAATAGATATAGGTCTGTAGCAGTTTGGGTCTAGAGTGTCTCCCCCTTTGAAGAGGGGGATGACCGCGGCAGCTTTCCAATCTATGGGAATCTCAGACTATACGAAAGAGAAGAGTAATAGGGGTTGCAATAATTTCGGCAGATAATTTTAGAAAGAGTTGGTCCAGATTGTATAGCCTGGCTGATTTATAGGGGTCCAGATTTTGCAGCTCTTTCAGAACATCAGCTATCTGGATTTGGGTGGAGAAGTTCGGGAGGTTTGGGCGAGTTGCTGTGGGGAGCACAGGGCTGTTGACCGGGGTAGGGGGAGCCAGGTGGAGAGCATGGCCAGCCGTAGAAAAATGCTTATTGAATTCTCAATTATTGTGGATTTATCGGTAGTGACAGTGTTTCCTAGCCTCAGTGCAGTGGGCAGCTGGGAGGAGGTGCTCTTATTCTCCATGGACTTTACAGTGTCCCAGAACTTGTTTGAGTTTGTACTACAGGATGCAAATTTCTGTTTGAAAAAGCTAGCCTTAGCTTCCCTAAGTGCCTGTGTATATTGGTTCCTAACTTCCCTAAAAAGTTGCATATCACAGGGGCTATTCGATGCAAATGCAGAACGCCACAGGATGTTTTTGTGCTGGTCAAGGGCAGACAGGTCTGGAGTGAACCAAGGGCTATGTCTATTCCTAGTTCAATTTTTTTTGAATGGAGCATGCTTATTTAAGATGGTGAGGAAGGCACTTTTAAAGAATAACCGGGCATCCTCTACTGACGGGATGAGGTCAATGTCATTCCAGGATACCCCGGCCATGTCAATTAGAAAGGCCTGCTCTCAGAAGTGTTTTAGGGAGCGTTTGACAGTGATGAGGGGTGGTCGTTTGGTCGCCGACCCATTACGGATGCAGACAATGAGGCAGTGATCGCTGAGATCTTGGTTGAAAACAGCAGAGGTGTATTTGGAGGGCGAGTTAGTTAGGATAATATCTATGAGGGTGCCCGTGTTTACGGATTTGGGGTTGTACCTGGTAGGTTCATTGATAATTTGTGTGAGATTGAGGTCATCAAGCTTAGATTGTAGGATGGCCGGGGTGTTAAGCAAGTCCCAGTTTAGGTCACCTAGCAGCACAAGCTCAGAAAATAGATGGGGAGCAATCAATTCACATATGGTGTCCAGGGTACAGCTGGGGGCAGAGGGTGGTCTATAGCAAGCGGCAACAGTGAGAGACTTGTTTCTGGAAAGGTGAATTTTTAGAAGTAGAAGCTCGAATTGTTTTGGTACAGACCTGGATAGTAAGATAGAACTCTGCAGGCTATCTCTGCAGTAGATTGCAACACCGCCCCCTTTGGCAGTTCTATCTAAACAAACCCCGAATGTCCTGTCTGGAGTGTGAAGTCATGACATATCAATGCCAAAAGCCATGGTCTGCCCTAGCAAGCCTATGAAAATTGCAGTCGCCAGAAAGGTCAAACAAAACAAATTTAGACGTCTGTTTTGGGCTCAAAATTTGTTTATTATGATTAAGTTCGATCCCCACTGTGAAAACTTTTAAAGTTCGCTACAAAGTGATCTATTCTGACTACTACATTTGTCATCACACAGGCCCATGTGCTGACACAGACCAATACCGGGATGGCAGGCTACGAAGAGGCTCGGGCCCGGTTGGTTGACTCTCTCAGGCAGGACGAAAATGACTAAATCGACCATGATCCTTTGCTAGTTACGGCCACTTTCACCATGATCCTTAGCTATTTGTTGGTGCCATTCAGCCTACATTCAGCCCAATTCAGCAACGCGCTTCAAATTCAAATAATTCCGGCTTCATGTGCCATTGGGAGTTTTCCATAGGATTTACGTGGATGATGTCAGTGCTTTCGCTAATGGTTTTAATTACGCGTTCAAAACAACTGCGAACTCGGAACTGGGAACTGGGAAATCTCTGACTTCCGACTTCAGTGCGTTCAAAACATCTGGGAACTTGGAAAAATACATTTTTCCTGCCTCTTTCTTGAGCTCCGACTTTACGACCTGAATATCACTGACTTCATGATTTGACCTCGTATTTTTCTGAGTTCCCAGTTGTTTTGAATGCCGCATAATGTCTATGGAATAAACAAATTCTAGGTGTGATGAGGACTTTCCCACTCACTGCACTGACCAATCAAGGCGTTCCATGGCTTAATACTGCATGCTTGTGTCTCAAGCTCTGTTGGTTATTGACAATCTTTGCATTTCCATCAACTCCAACTTGGCTAGGGGAACGGAATATTCTCCTCTTAGTCCATTGCGGATTGATCCTACAGTTTATTAAATAGCACAGTAACGAGTGGTAGCAACAGCAAAAATAAATTGGGGAGTGTTGACAGTCAACATTGTTGTAATTGGCTTCAATGAGTAGCCTCTAGGCCTTTACGCATCGCACTTCACCTCATATAAAAAATACTAGGCTCCCGTAAATTGTATTGTATGTGTGAGGCACGTTCTCAAAGCTATAGCCTAGGCCTACCGTTGATATGGCGTTATAGGACAGAACATTTTGAATAGCCTATGTCTGGAGGAGCGTGTCTTTGGTAACTGGACAAGAGGCTCTCTTTGGAAATGGGGACGGATACAAGCCGAATGGAGCACTGGAGATAGGCCTTTGTGAATTGTGAAAAATGGAAAAGCCTCACGAGTAGACCATTTAGAAAACCTTTTATGATAGGCTACTTGTGCATGGCCACGATAAGAAAGACACCAGATGCATTGCTGTTGATCCAGCATTAGTTATAGTAGGGTAAGGGGTTTTTAATCAAATGAAACGGAAAACAAGCAATTGTTAGAGGAAAATAACGTAAATGTTTCTAAATATGAGTGTAATCAAATTATCTCATCTCTCATTCCATGATGGGCATATACAGCTGAAGTCGGAAGTTTACATACACTTAGGTTCGAGTCATTAAAACTTGTTTTTCAACCACTCCACAAATGTCTTGTTAACAAACTATAGTTTTGGCAAGTCGGTTAGGACATCTACTTTGTGCATGACACAAGTAATTTTTCCAACAATTGTTTCCAGACAGATTATTTCACTTATAATTCACTGAATCACAAATCCAGTGGGTCAGAAGTTTACATACACTAAGTTGATTGTGCCTTTAAACAGCTTGAAAAATTCCACAAAATGATGTCATAGCTTTAGAACCTTCTGATAGGTTAATTGACATAATTTGAGTGAATTGGAGGTGTACCTGTGGATGTATTTCAAGGCCTACCTTCAAACTCAGTGCCTCTTTGCTTGACATCATGGGAAAATCTAAAGAAATCAGCCAAGACCTCAGAAAAAACACTTGTAGACCTCCACAAGTCTGGTTCATCCTTGGGAGCAATTCCCAAACGCCTGAAGGTACCACGTTCATCTGTACAAACAATAGTATGCAAGTATAAACACCATGGGAACACGCAGCCGTCATACCACTCAGGAAGGAGACGCGTTCTGTCTCCTAGAGATGAACGTACTTTGGTGCGAAAAGTGCAAATCAATCCCAGAACAACAGCAAAGGACCTTGGGAAGATGCTGGAGGAAACAGGTACAAAAGTATCTATATCCACAAAAGGCCGCTCAGCAAGGAAGAAGCCACTGCTCCAAAACCACCATAAAAAAGCCAGACTATGGTTTGCAACTCCACATGGGGACATAGATCATACTTTTTGGAGAAATATCCTCTGGTCTGATGAAACAAAAATAGAACTGTTTGGCCATAATGACCATCGTTATGTTTGAAAGAAAAAGGGGGATGCTTGCAAGTCGAAGAACACCATCCCAACCGTGAAGCACGGGGATGGCAGCATCGTGTTGTGGGGGTGCTTTGCTGCAGGAGGGACTGGTGCACTTCACAAAATAGATAGCATCATGAGGCAGGAAAATTATGTGGATATATTGAAGCAAAATCTCAAGACATCAGTCAGGAAGTGAAGTTAAAGCTTGGTCGCAAATGGGTCTTCCAAATGGACAATGACCCCAAGCATACTTCCAAAGTTCTGGCAAAATGGCTTAAGGACAACAAAGTCAAGGTATTGGAGTGGCCATCACAAAGCCCTGACCTCAATCCTATAGAACATTTTTGGGTAGAACTGAAAAAGTGTGTGCGAGCAAGGAGGGCTACAAACCTGACTCAGATACACCAGCTCTGTCAGGAGGAATGGGCCAAAATTCACCCAACTTATTGTGGGAAGCTTGTGGAAGGCTACCCGAAAAGTTTGACCCAAGTTAAACAATTTAAAGGCAATGCTACCAAATACTAATTGAGTGTATGTAAACGTCTGACCCACTGGGAATGTGATGAAAGAAATAAAAGCTGAAATAAATAATTATCTCGACTATTATTTTGACATTCAATTTCTTAAAATTTAGTGGTGATCCTAACTGACCTAAGACGGAATTTCTACTAGGATTAAATGTCAGGAATTGTGAAAAACTGAGTTTAAATGTATTTGACTAAGGTGTATGTAAACCTCCGACTTCAACTGTAGCCTACATGGAGGGTTTTTTACGCACATCCACAATAATAACAGGAGCTGGCTAAAATAATGTAATAGTCTACATGGATAAATAGGAGATGTCCGCTCACTGTTTTGCTGCTGCCAAACTTGATCTTTTAATAAAGCTGTGGTGATTTAAGATTGATTTCAAAACGGTCTCATGAGCCAAACCCTGTATTGATAGTCTACTTTGTGAATGTATTGGACAAAAAAGACTGCCGTCATTAAGAGGAGGGGTTTTAATCAAATGTAACGAAATTGGAAAAAACATTTGTTTGTTTTGTTTCTAAATACGAGGTTTACAGGCACAAAAAGCACATCTCTCTGGTTCCATGTGCATCTGGGCACTGTGCGTCACAGCTGGATAGGCTGTGCTACCGTTGCGTTACAGCTTAAGACTAGCTTTCGGTTGGTCTTAAATATCCCCACCAACACAAACTGAAATTGGCATTTTGATGCAAGCACATTGTTAAGGACACACCTCAGATATTGCCACCTCTCCCACCTCAATGCAAGCGAGCTCATTTAAGACAGGTAAATTACCAATTTATAAGATTTGAAAATAGAAGAGCGTCGGATATATTTATTTATATACATTTTTTTTCACCTTTATTTAACCAGGTAGGCCAGTTGAGAACAAGTTCTCATTTACAACTGCGACCTGGCCAAGATAAAGAAAAGCAGTGCGACAAAAATAACAACACAGAGTTACACATAAACAAACGTACAGTCAAAAACACAATAGAAAAATCTATGTACGGTGTGTGCAAATGTAGAAGATTAGGGAGGTAAGGCAATAAATTGGCCATAGAGGCGAAATAATTACAATTTAGCATTAACACTGGAGTGATAGATGTGCAGATGATGATGTGCAAGTAGAGATAGTGGGGTGCAAAAGAGCAAGAAGATAAGTAACAATATGGGGATGAGGTAGTTGGGTGGGCTATTTACAGATTGGCTGAGTACAGGTACAGTGATCGTTAAGCTGCTCTGACAGCTGATGCTTAAAGTTAGAGAGGGAGATATAAGACTCCAGCTTCAGTGATTTTTGCAATTCGTTCCAGTCATTGGCAGCAGAGAACCGGAAGGAAAGGTGGCCAAAGAAAGTGTTGGCTTTGGGGATGACCAGTGAAATATACCTGCTGGAGCGTGTGCTACGGGTGGGTGTTGCTATGGTGACCAGTGAGCTGAGATAAGGTGGGGCTTTACCTAGCAGAGACTTATAGATGACCTGGAGCCAGTGGGTTTGGCGATGAGGGTTAGGGTTTAACAGTTCGATATTGCAAACGAGTGTATGTTTGACAATTGCGCTGGCTTGACGCCAGCTGCAAATAGAGCCCTAGGAGTCAGCTATACAGCACAAACATATCTGGGACCAGCTATGACAGTGCTAAAAAAGCATATGAATTTAAAGTATTATGCATTAAGTTCCCAGTG
This sequence comes from Salvelinus namaycush, assembly GCF_016432855.1. Lineage (NCBI taxonomy): Eukaryota > Metazoa > Chordata > Actinopteri > Salmoniformes > Salmonidae > Salvelinus > Salvelinus namaycush. The sequence goes on from NC_052327.1 coordinate 33,887,400, forward strand.
GCCAGACTGTGATTTAGTGTTGATGGTAGTGGTAAAGAGTACGGCAACATCTGATGATAACACTTACGACACTCAGGCTGCATACACCGCTCCACCTGTTCCAGCTCCTCTGTACACTCCCCTAGGTCCGGAGACTTGAGCATTCGCTGGCGTGCCCTCACGCCCTTCCCACACGTTACACTACAGACGCTCCAGTCCGACCACGGAGACAGCATACACAGGATGGTATCTGCAGAGATATACCAAGCAGGCATAATACATGATACATAATAATGTCCCCTGCTGTTCAGAACAATAGTTTCAACATTCATTTCCGCCATCTTCAGCTACTGTTTTTTCATAGCTGAAGGGACTCGAAATGATCTTATTGTTTGAATGTATTCTCTCTCGATTTGAGTGTGTATCTAGCCGGTTGGATCTAGATAGGTACAAACTACAAGGCCCCTTGGCAGATGGCTGAACAAGGCTGCCTGTCACAGTGCTGAGGCAGTTGTTGAGTGGGCGTTGGAGGAATTACTCACTGCACTCAGGCATCATGCACTTCTCCACCTCTGCCACCTCCGCCTTGCACATGGAACCGTCTGAGGGGGGCATCTTCACCATCCGTTCACGCTGCTTCATACCCAGCCCACAGGTGGTGCTGCAGGGATCCCACTCGCCCCACTCTGTCACCACACAGCTACTGGGGGCTGATGGATTTACATGGACAGATATACAATCATCCACAGGGATGGGACTTTGTTATAGCAGCTTGCGATTACTGTTAACATTTACTTGAGAAACCATGTTCCACTAACACACTGACTGAATATTAAGCCTGGTGGCATATAGCAGCTTTTCAACATAGGATTTGTGGTTGTTTTCATGTCCTATTTTAGATTATTTTAACTATACGTCGTCATATTATAGACAAAACATAATCTTTTAGTCTTTAACACAAAACGCCTGAACCCACAACATGATCCTGATGGCACAGTTTGGATCATCTCCATGTTTCACTGAGACTCACAGCAGTCGTCGTTGACCACACACTTTTCTGTCTCCTCAGTGTTCAGAAAGCAGACGGATCCATCCTCGGGGAACTGTTTGATGTAGCGCTCCCGATACCTCATCCCCATCCCACAGGACTCACTGCATGGAGACCAGCTGATCCACTCTGACATCATACAGGTAGACACTTCTGGGAACAACAAGAGGCAAGGGCATAGCCTGGTTCAACCAGACTGAACTCTGTGATCACCATTGTGTCATGGTGAGTGCAGGGTTCAGTCTGGTTTAACCAGGCTAGCAAAGATGAGCAGGGTCATTGACAAGTCATACAAACATCACTACTAGCTGACACCTGAATTCCACCGCCCTTCATCTGGTAACAAGTAACACACCCAACATAAATTATTCACTCTGCTCTCTTCAATTATCTGGGAACAGAGTTTGTAAATAGATTTGTTTTCAGAGAGGATGGATGAACTTTCGGGAACTTCAACATGGATTTCTCTCTCGTCTGGTCCATCCCACTGCTTGGCTGCAGATTGGGAGCAGCGGTGAGTGTAGCTTAATAAAGCAGAACTAAGTGAATCATTAATAAGAGCTGTAAACAAATGTGGCCCCGATGAGGCCCCCAGGGGCCCTGGCCAGCTTCAGGAATATCAATCAACTACGGGCTGTTGACGGAGCGATAAATGAAAACAAAGGAGTAACGTGCAAGGAGGAAAAGCTTGCAATGCCAGTATTATTAATCAATAGTGTGCAGTAGAGCGAAAAGACAGCCTTGAACAATTCAAACCCACACATCAAGCTCTGACAAAGCTGGGATTTGGGGCCCCGAGAGAGATTAATGGAGGTAGGAGAGAGAAAGATAGTAGGAAGTAGGGGCGAAGGAGAAAGAGAGAGAGAGAGACACCTCTGCATGACTGATCATGTGATTTTAACTTCTCTGCGATATGTGGGATGGTAGCGTCCGACTTGGCCAAAAGCCAGAAAAAATGTAGCGCGCCAAATTCAAATATATTACTATAAAAATCAATCTTTCATGAAATCCCACATGAAAGACACCAAATTAAAGCTACACATTGATTTCAAAAAGGATTTACCGCGAAAGCACACCAAACGATTATGTCAGCTCAGTACATAGCCACAGAAAAACCCAGCCATTTTCCCAGCCAAAGATAGTAGTCACAAAAAGCAGAAATAGAGATAAAATTAATCACTGACCTTTGATGATCTTCATCAGATGACACTCATAGGACATCATGTTACACAATACATTTATGTTTTGTTCGATAATGTGCATATTTATATCCACAAATCTCGGTTTACATTGGCGCCATGTTCAGAAATGCTTCCAAAATATCCGGAGAAATTGCAGAGAGCCACGTCAAATAACAGAAATACTCATCATACCTTTGATGAAAGATACATGTTTTACATATAATTAAAGATACACTTGTTCTTAATGCAACCGCTGTGTCAGATTTTTTTAAAAACTTTACGTAAAAAGCACACCATGCAATAATCTGAGACGGTGCTCAAAAATAACAAAATTTCTCCGCCATGTTGGAGTCAACAGAAATACGAAATTACATCATAAATATTCCCTTACCTTTGATCATCTTCATCAGAATGCACTCCCAGGAATCCTAGTTCCACAATAAATCGTTGTTTTGTTCGATAATGTCCATTACTTATGTCTAAGTAGCTACTTTTGCTAGCATGTTTAGTGCACATGTCCAAACGCTCACACAGATGCAGGCGAACTCGGACGAAAACTTCAAAAAGTTATATAACAGGTCAAATAAACTGGTCAAACTAAGTAGAGAATCAATCTTCAGGATGTTGTTATCATATATATCCAATAACGTTCTAACCGGAGCATTCCTTCGTGTGTGTAGAAGTTATGGAACGCAAGGCGATATCATGAGGAAAGCGCGTAACCAGGAACTGGCAATCTGCCAGACCACTGACTCATTCCCCTCTCATCCGGCCCCACAACACAGCATAAGCTTCATTCCACATTCTACAGACTGTTGACATCTAGTGGAAGGCAAGGAAGTGCAAACAAATCCATATCTTACAGGGAATTGAATAGGCGATGAGTTGAACGTTGACCAGTCTCAGAATTCTCACTTCCTGTTTGGATTATTTCTCAGGTTTTTGCCTGCCATATGAGTTCTGTTATACTCACAGACATCATTCAAACAGTTTTAGAAACGTCAGAGTGTTTTATATCCAATAGTAATAATACTATGCATATATTAGCATCTGGGACAGAGTAGGAGGCAGTTCACTATGGGCACGCAATTCCTCCAAAAGTGAAAATACTGCCCCCTATATCAAAGAAGTTAAGAAGAGTGGTCCTAATTGACAACTTTGATGAGAATTAGACAAATGAGTCAGTTACTTCCTGATAGAGAAAGTTAATGCCAATCTGACTGAATTGAACAGCTTTCAGACCTCCCTTGTTTACTGGATGAAGAAGTGTTTGTTGAAAATCATATGTGTTTTGATCTCTACCCGGTTACGGCAGTTGATGAGACTCCAAAGTCCCAGCTTTGCTTCTTGTGTTTGAATGCCAAGGACAAAACAGTGTTAATTATGCATCTTCGGTAGCACGTAAACCGTGAAAGGGAAAACAATGCCAACATCATGTAGGGCGTTATCAATAATACGGTGCAGAGCGTTCGATTTGACTGCTGGAGGGTACGGAGACCCCCAGCTCCACTGAAACCATTGACAACTACGTGCCGTTTTCAAGGGATTGTTAAATAAATGTTTTAACTATTTGGTTTCAATATCATCACCTCTTGAAGAGCATAGTCATCATCAGAGCATCATCAGAGTTATACAGCAAGTAACTGCTTGCTTTTCATGATCAGTAAACATCAATTGATCATGTATTTTCAGATACGTGAGGGTAGCCTATCCATTTGGCATGTAGCTAGCTATGTGTCATTTAGCTTCATCAGAGATGAGTCTTTTAGAAAGAGCTTGACATCGGCCAGTCCTCGTCCTGGTAAAGTTGTCAGTCGGACTACTGTCATTACCACTAGATGGCAAGCAAATCAAACTATATTTGGATATAGCCATCTAGTTTATCCCCTGAAAGTTAGCTTGTTAACTAGCCATATTGACCTGATCTGTTATTAGCTAGCTAGTCAATTTGACGTGATCCATCAATCAATGTAACCATGTCTGTTAGCAGCAATCATGATTAAACACTTTTAAAAACACTGTTGAAAAGGGGACGTTAGCTAACTTTTCTGGGCAGGCTTACATTGGTTGGAGAAGAAAGTACACGAATTAAATGTACCACTAGCCTATATGTTTAGCCAACTGTTCTACCGGTAGCTTGCAATGTAAACATTATCATCTAACAGTTCATCCGCAAATGTGTCCTTCTGCTGCTTAACAGGCTGAGCCAGGAAAGGATGAGAAATCAACCTAAACCACTCATACTTGTCAGGTATAGTTCACTTTGATTTTATATCACTCAAATATCCAATTATTGGTGGCCAATATTTAGAGATATCGTGAGGCTAAAAATTACATGATCAACATATTTTTACTGATCATGAAAAGCATGCAGTTAGTTACCTGCTGTATAACTCTGCTAAATGTGCTGAGGTGATGATATTACAACCAAATAGTTAACGTTTATTTAACAATCCCTTGAAAAAGGCACACAGTTGTAAATGGTTTTAGCAGAGCAGGGGTCCTTGCCCACCAGCAGGCTAATCGAACACTCTGCCCCTTATTGTGATGTTTTATTGATAAAGACCTATTTCCTTGTGCTTGGCTAAGAAGTTGGAGGAGGAGCATGACACCACATCTCAACCCCAATTCCTGTTCTCATGAACACGGCTCCCATGTTAGGTCTTAGTTCAGTCTGATTGCACATGGATATGTGAGGGTAGGAAACAATGTCACCAACGATTAAACTACGATAATCAATCATTTCAATAAGCATTTTTCTATGGCTGGCCATGCTTTCCACCTGGCTACCCCTACCCCGGCCAACATCTGCAGTAACTTGCCCAATAACCCCCCCCCCCCCCCCCCCCTGCTTCTCCTTCACCCAAATCCAGACAGCTGATGTGCTGAAAGAGCTGTAAATTCTGGATCCCTACAAATCAGCTGGGCTAGACAATCTGGACCCTCTCTTTCTAAAATTATCCGCCAAAATTGTTGCAACCCCTATTACTAGCCTAGTCAACCTCTCTTTCGTATCGTCTGAGATCCCCAAAGATTGGAAAGCTGCTGCGGTCACCCCCCTCTTTAAAGGGGGTGACACTCTAAACCCAAATTGTTATAGACCTATATCCATCCTGCCCTGACTTTCTAAAACCTTCGAAAGCCAAGTTAACAAACAGATCACCGACCATTCCTTCTCCACTATGCAATCTGGTTTCCGAGCTGGTAATGGGTGCACCTCAGCCATGCTCAAGGTCCTAAACAGCAGGTAGCCTAGTGGTTAGAGAGTTGGGCCAGTAACCGAAAGGTTGCTAGATCGAATCCCCCGAGCTGACAAGGTAAAAATCTGTTGTTCTGCCCCTGAACAAGGCAGTTAACCCACTGTTCCTAGGCCATCATTGTAAATAAAAATGTGTTCTTAACTGACTTGCCTAGTTAAATAAAGGATTTTAAAAAACGATATCATAACCGCCATCGATAAAAGACAGTACTGTGCAGCCGTCTTCATCAAACTGGCCAAGGCTTTCGACTATGTCAAATCACCGCATTCTTATCGGCAGACTCAACAGCCTTGGTTTCTCAAATGACTGCTTTGCCTGGTTCACCAACTACTTCTCAGATAGAGTTCAGTGTGTCAAATCGGAGGGTCTGTTGTCCGGACCTCTGGCAGTCTCTATGGGGGTACCACAGGGTTCAATTCTCGGGCTGACTCTTTTCTCTGTATATACAGTATCAATGATGTCGCTCTTGCTGCTGGTAATTCTCTGATCCACCTCTACGCAGACGACACCATTCTGTATACATCCGGCCCTTATTTGGACACTGTGCTAACAAACCTCCAAACGAGCTTCAATGCCATACAACACTCCTTCCGAGGACTCCAACTGCTTTTAAATGCAAGTAAAACTAAGTGCATGCTCTTCAACCAAATGCTGCCCGCACCCTCCCGCCCAACTAGCATCACTACTCTGGACGGTTCTGAATATGTGGACAACTACAAAGACCTAGGTGTTTGGTTAGACTGTAAACTCTCCTTCCAGACTCACATTAAGCATCTCCAATACAACATTTAATTGCGCAACAAAGCCTCCTTCACTCATGCTGCCAAACATACCCTCGTAAAACTGACTATCCTACCGATCCTTGACTTCGGCGATGTCATTTACAAAATAGCCTCCAAAACTCTACTCAGCAAATTGGATGTAGTCTATCACAGTGCCATCCGTTTTGTCACCAAAGCCCCATATACTACCCACCACTGCGAACTGTATGCTCTCGCTGGCTGGCCCTCACTACATATTCATCGCCAAACCCACTGGCTCCAGGTCTGGCTCCATCTATAAGTCTTTGCTAGGTAAAGCCCCGCCTTATCTCAGCTCACTGGTCCCCATAGTAACACCCACCCGTAGCACGCGCTCCAGCAGGTATATTTCACTGGTCATCCCCAAAGCCAACACTTCCTTTGGCCGCATTTCCTTCCAGTTCTCTGCTGCCAATGACTGGAACGAATTGCAAAAATCACTGAAGCTGGAGTCTTATATCTCCCTCTCTAACTTTAAGCATCAGCTGTCAGAGCAGCTGTACCTGTACACAGCCAATCTGTAAATAGCACACCCAACTACCTCATCCCCATATTGTTACTTATCCTCTTGCTCTTTTGCACCCCAGTATCTCTATTCTCTACTTGCACATCTGGCATTCCAGTGTTAATGCTAAATTGTAATTATTTCGCCTCCATGGCCTCCCTACTCTTCTACATTTGCAGACACTGTACATAGATTTTCTATTGTGTTTTTGACTGTATGTTTGTTTATGTGTAACTCAGTGTTGTTGTTTTTGTCGCACTGCTTTGCTTTATCTTGGCCAGGTCGCAGTTGTAAATGAGAACTTGTTCTCAACTGGCCTACCTGGTTAAATAAAGGTGAAATAAAATAAATATGCTAATATGTCTTTTTTCAATATGACATGTACACGATTTCACAGGGATTACCAGCTCAGCCTGCAGAGCAGCAGATGAACACACAAGCCTTTAGCCACCAACCAATTTTTTATGCTTCTTTACGACTTTCTTTGTTTTAAACAGTAAACTGTTTACACCAGGGATGGGAAACTTTGATTGGGGTGGGGGCCACAATAAATCTGAACTCATCATGAGGGGCCGCAGCGGCTCGCAGGTTTGCGTACCCACATCCATACACACACAGGTCCGTAGAGCTCCGAGACAGGATTGTGTCGAAGCACAGATCTGGGGAATGGTACGAAAATTCTGCAGCATTGAAGGTCCCCAAGAACACAGTGGCCTCCATCATTCTTAAATGGAAGAAGTTTGGAACCACCAAGACTCTTCCCAGGGCCTTGATCCGGGAGGTGACCAAAAACCTGATGGTCACTCTGACAGAGCTCTAGAGTTCCTCTGTGGAGATAGGAGAACCTTCCAGAAGAACAACAATCTCTGCAGCACTACACCAATCAGGCCTTTATGTTAGAGTGGCTAGACGGAAGCCACTCCTCAGTAAAAGGCACATGACAGCCTGCTTGGAGTTTGCCAAAAGGTACTTAAAGACTATCAGACCATGAGAAACAAGATTCTCTGGTCTGATGAAACCAAGATTGAACTCTTTCGCCAGAAAGTTAACAGTATAGTGGGTCAATTTCCGCAACAACTAAGAGCATGAAAGTGCAAGGCTCAACTTCTCCGCAGTTTTCGAGAAGACTCGAGGCTGTAATCGCTGCCAAAGGTGCTTCAACAAAGTACTGAGTAAAGGGTCTGAATATTTGTGAAAAAAAATAAGAAAATATATTTTTGCTTTGTCATTATGGGGTATTGTGTGTAGATTTAATCAATTTAGGATAAGGCTGTAACCTAACAAATTGTGGGAAAAGTCAAGGGTTCTGAATACTTTCCGAAAGCACTGTACATGCATTTGGGGGACCTAAGCAAGATTTGGTTGGGGGGCCCACCCACATGGTGGGAAAAACATTTTACTGGTCCCCGTCTTGAAGGCGTATATAAAAAATATATTTCCTGCAATTCTACACATTTTGCAATGGGGCAGATAATTTTTTGGGCAGTTTTACAGCTAATTTCCTGCAATTCTAACTATTTGCCATGACTTATGCCATGTTAACATGATATCTGAGTGAGAGTGATGAACAAAATCAATGGGGGCGCCCTGGAGGTCAGGGCCCCAGGGAAGATGCCCTGCGTGCCCAGTCGGTATTTGGCCATGTTTACGACATTAGATGGCTGGCTAGACTAACTTACCAATCTAAAAGTTGTTAGCTGACATGGCTAATTGAGTGACTATCAGTGACTGACATAACAAGAGAAAAACTGCTGATGCACAACCACATTTCTAAATTGCACCTTATGTATTCTACTATTCTAACTCTAAACAGTAAGTTGAGACCCCGACTGTGACACTGTCCTTAGTCCTCACCCTCCTCGCTGCAGCCAGGCCCCATGCAGGGCTTGAAGTCCTGGGTATGAGGGCAGGGCACACTGAGATCCAGCTGGGCCTTCAGCATCCTCTGTCTCATCCTCCGGCCCTTGTCACAGTTGGCTGAGCTGCAGGCTGACCACGGAGACCAGTTGGAGTAGATGCACGTCTCTGGAGTGTCGTCTGGACGGAGAAATTGGGTGACAATAACTGCATTGGTTAAATGTCACTATTTTGGCATATTCTAATGAGACCATGTTGGTGGGAAGGGGGGAATTCATATGCACTATTCATGTATATAACCCTATATTTTCACTGCTTTAGAATGTGTTGGTGCTGTATAGGTAAGCACTAATTGCCTATAAAAGTCAATGCAAGTTCATCTCTTGCTCTAACCACAGTGTATAGTTACTGTACAATACCCACAGTATGTGTATTGTAATGTACTGGAGACCGTCCTGTTTAGGAAACAGACAGTGACGTGCTCAACAGAATGAGGGTAGAGAGAACAAATCATTTGGTTGAGGTTGAAAGGTAGTGTTGGAATGTAATTGCAGGGTTAGAAACATAAACCCCATCAGGTTCATTTCTGCTGCTTGGCCGTGTTCATGCTTTTCAGCAGACAGACATCTGGAGGTTTAAACAGGCTGCCAGGCAAAGCATACTTAATTAAAGACTCCAGCAGATACAGTGTGTGGCTTTTAAATTGAACATCCCAAATTGGTTGAGATAAAGCGATTATTCACCTTCCTCCTTCTCCTCCTGGCCAATATCTGCCACGATATCGTCCACCGTGTCCGGGACAATATTGCACTGCTCTCCCTGTGGGCAAGAAACATGATTCAACATCACAAACACTGATAAAATGTTACATTTACCATCTAATATCATATATTCTCATTGGAGACAAGGGTATTTATTTTCTGGGCAATCTTCAGTAAAATGGAGTTTAGGTCAATAAGACATCTGGTTTTTGGATTAAAATAGATTTTTTTTTTCATAGACTTGCTATGATCACTATGGCAATATACTGCCAATTCAAAGAGCTATGTATCCAAAGCAACATTACATGTATAGCGACTGTGAGGAGAGTTATATTGCATGAACATTCACATCTCTTCAGAGAGAGGGAGCACACACAGACAGAGAGCTGAATGAATGAGCCAGGTGCTATAGTTACCTTTCGGGCTATCCTCTCCACCACTACCCGGGCCAAGGCTGCGATAGGGCCTCCTTCTGTGTCATAGAAGGGGCTCTGGGGGTGGTCCAGGCTGGTCAGGGACCGGATCCTCTCCTGAGGTATTGTGGGCTTGTTGGGAGACTGGAATGGTAAAGGTACAGTATGAGTGATACAATATGGGCATAGGGCCAGGAGTAACTGTAACACAGGGTAATATAGGTCCATGGAAGGGAGTTAGTACAACAGTACTAACAGTAATACTAACAAGAGTTAGTATGGGCACAGGGTTGGCAGTAACTGTAGCACAGTGTAGCATGGGAACAGGGCTGGTACAGTAATAACTAACACAGGGTAGTATGGGGACACCAGTGGAGGCTCATCAGAGGAGTAAGGGGAGGACCATCCTCCTCAGTGAATTTCATAAAAATAAAATAGTGGAACATTAAAAAAGTTATAATTTTTGATGAAACTATACGAAATATATTAATGTCACCAAATAATTTATTAAAACACACTGTTTTACAATGAAGATAGCAGCACTCTGTAGGGTAGCACTATGGTGTAGCTGGAGGACAGCTAGCTTCTGTCCTCCTCTGGGTAAATTGACTTCAATTCAAAACCTAAGAGACTCATGGTTCTCATCCCCTTCCATAGACTTACACAGTAATTATGACGACTTCCGGAGGACATTCTCCAACCTATCAGAGCTCTTGCAGCATGAACTGACATGCTGTCTACCCAATCAAAGGATCAGAGAACGAATCTAGTACTGAAAGCATAAGCTACAGCTAGCTAGCACTGCGGTGCATAAAATGTGGTGAGTAGTTGACACAAAGAAAGAAAAAGGCAATAGTTGAACAGTTTTGAACAAATTAATTTCTTAATTTCCAAAATTAAGGAGAAGTAAGAGCGAGAGAGAGAGCTAGCTATATTTCATAGTATATATATTTTTCACTTTCACTTACTTAGCTAGTGTCAAATGCAGACAGCCTACTCAAACAGAGAGGGATGCTATGTTAGCTAGCTGGCTATGGCTATCCAACACTAGGAATCTTCCAAGTCAAGGTACGTTTTTGGCTTTATTAATTTTTGCCAATGTAGCCAGCCATTGTAACTGCTAAACTGATTGCTGCTGACTACACTGTTCTGCATGATTGTAGCAGGTTTACTAACGCCTTCGTTTTAGTAGCTATGCCTATGTTGACTATGACGTGACAACATTGTAGGCTGTGTGTAGCAGTTAGCAGTCATTATATGAAGGTTTGGATTGGAAAGTTTTTTTCACCTGGTCACAAACCACTGATGTGTTCTGCACTGAAGTCCACAAGCGAAGGGAGAAGGTGAGAGGAAGAGAGCACATAGATTGATACGAGAAGGAATTATATATTAAACGAGCTGTTTGTACGTGTCTGGTATGAAAGTTAACTGTGTTTGCATGTGATCAGGGGTGTATTCATTGCGCTGATTCTGTTGAAAAACATTTCTTAAACGGAGGCAAACGGAACGAAACTGGGATAAATTTACCTGAATTTGTCGAATAGAAACTCATATGCAACTGTTGACTAACGATTACACCCTAGATCGGTTAGATGCAGGCAAAAGTGTGCGTCCCTGTCTGTCACCTTGATTACTCAAAATTCTCTCAACCTGTGCACCTACATTGTACATTTTCATTCATAGGCTAGATTGTAGCACCCTCATGATGGGTACAGGGAAAATTAGAGTATCATGTAGTAGCCTAAACCTATCAATGTCACATTGAACTGGGTGAATGGAATATGAATGACAGTCATCCAATATGCTCTAATAGAAATAAGGCCATGCTCATGAATTTGATTTAATCATCCTCCCTCATCTTAATTGGCACAGATCGCCACTGGGGCACAGGGCTGGTAGTAACTGTAACGCAGGGTAGTGTGGGCACAGGGCTGGTAGTAACTGTAACGCAGGGTAGTGTGGGCACAGGGCTGGTAGTAACTGTAACGCAGGGTAGTGTGGGCACAGGGCTGGTAGTAACTGTAACGCAGGGTAGTGTGGGCACAGGGAGGGGCGCTAGTGAAACAGTGTGGGCACGGGGCTGAGTGAGAGCACCTCATCATGTTCAGCTGCCATCTGTTAGGGGACTCAGTGTTTGATCTCAATATGCATAATTGATGAACTGTGTAATATTTATTTTATGAGTGATTTATGTTTGTTTCCTGCTAGGTGCTTTGTAAATCACCTTTCATGATTCTGTTCCAAAACAGTTACTTCAGGGAAGAGAGAACTACGAAAGCCATTTCTACTTCAACTCCAGGGAATCTAGTTTGAGTTTTTAGACGTATTCATTGGTACTGCAGCCAACAGTAGCCAGAAAGCAAATGACTAAATCACATATGGAGTAGATGGATGTATTTCTCATCTGCTTTCTTTGCAAAGAAAACATTAAATGCTATTTACAGATTGTGGATTTACGTATGATATATTGTGTGGATCTACATTGAAGTCTGGTTTTATCTTCAGTGTCTTTTCTGGCCTATAGATGGCAGTGTGTTTCCATTTCGTTCCCCAGTGTCTTTTAAAGCCAGCAGAACATGTAATTATAAGTTCCAGGGCAGGATTTGTTGGGGACATATTTACAGTGTAGAGACAACTAGTCTGTGAGGCAGCCTCTTGGGTAAATAGGCATGCCTCAATAAAATGACTACAGAGTGAATGTGCTGCTTTATGTTAGCAGGTTTTTCGCTGAATCTGTTTCGTGCGTTTTTCAGCCAAGGTTGGGTCATTTGTATATTCATGAGCCATAAACTAAAAATAAAAATGCAAAGCTCCTGCACTATTAATGAAAATAGATCAAAAGCTTTCATTCCAGATTCATGGAAAAATACAGAGGCCTGGTTTTGAAAGGCAGAAAGGCAGAGGTATTTTACTAGTTAACTGAACCAGACCAAGAAACCAGAGCCATTTATTAAATATTGACCCCTTGTCTGGGGGGCCAGGACCATCACCTCATAGGTGACTCCACTGTCAGTGCCTGCGTCCCAGGGGATGAGGTCTTGGTCCAGCCTCTGGATCCAGCCACACTCCTTGGTGCAGAGGTCCTCTGCAGACAGCCCCACGTTCCAGTCAGGGCTGGGCCCCAGCATGCTCAGAAAGGACATGAGGTGACGGGTACGGTCCACTGAGAACTCAGCCGAGGGAGCTGCCCGCCTGGCAAGACAAACAGATATACAGACATGTACCGTATGCTCCCCAATGTGCAGATTGATCTTATTGATCAACACAGCTCCATGAGACAGCCAGCTCCATAAGTGGCAAGCTCTACAAGTACAGTATGAGATAAATATGTATACATTAGTATTGATAGATAGAGAGGGTTGACAATACTGGCAATGTTAAAGACTGGTGAAGGCTAATCCAATATACAACTGTGGTGTTTATGTAGATGCAGCGCATACCGCACCAATGATGTGCTTTAAGTGTTTCTCGGTACTGGTATTCCCTGTATATAGCCTTGTTATTGTTATGTCATTTTATTGTGTTACTTTTTATTACATTTTTTACCTTAGTTTATTTAGTAAATATTTTCTTAACTCTTACTTGAACTGCATTGTTGGTTAGGGGCTTGTAGGTAAGCAATTCACAGTAAGGTCTACACCTGTTGTATTCGGCGCATGTGACAAATGAAATTTGACTTGATTTTGATTTGAAATAAGCTTTGTACAGTGACATGAAAAAGTCTTTGCACCCTTTCTGATTTTCTCTATTTTTGCATATTTTTGATACTGAATGTTATCAGATCTTCAACCAAAACCTAATATTAGATACAGGGAACCTGAGTTTACAAATAACAAAAAAAGATATACTTATTTTATTTATTTAATTAACAAAGTTATGCCACACCCAATTCCCCTGTGTGAAAAAGTAATTGCCCCCTTACACTCTAACTGGTTGAGCCACCTTTAGCTGCAATGACTACAACCAAATGCTTCCTGTAGTTGTTCATCAGTCTCTCACATCGCTGTGGAGGAATTGTGTCCCACTCGTCCAAAAAGTTGACTGAAGTTTGCCAAAAAGCACCTGGATGATCATCAATACTCTCAGAAGAATGTTCTGTGGACAGATGAGTCAAAAGTATAACTTTTTGGACAACATGGGTTTCATTATGCCTGGCGAAAAGCAAACTCTGTATTCCACAGTAAGAACCTTATACCAACAGTCAAGCATGGTGGTGGTAGTGTGATGGTTTGGGGATGATTTTCTGCCTCAGGACCTGGATGACTTGCCTTAATAGAAGGAACCATGAATTCTGCTCCGTATCAGAGAATTCTACAGGAGAATGTCAGGTCATCCGTCTGTGAGCTGAAGCTGAAGCGCAGCTGGGTCATGCAGCAAGACAATGATCCAAAACACACAATCAAGTACATGAAAATGGCAAAAAAAAACATTTAAAGTTTTGGAATGGCCTAGTCAAAGTCCAGACCTAATCACAATTTAAATGTGTGGCAGGACTTGAAATGACCAGTTCATGCTTGAAAACCCACAAACATTGCTGAGTTAAAGCAGTTCTGCATGGAAGAGTGGGCCTCCACAGCGACGCGAGAGTAAATGAACAGCTACAGGAAGTGTTTGGTTGGAGTCATTGCAGCTAAAGGTGGCAGAACCAGTTATTGAGTGTAAGGTGGCAATACTTTTTTTCACACAGGGGCTTTGGATGTTGCATAACTTTATGAAATAAGTATGTTATTGTTGTATTATTTGTTCAGTCAGGTTCCCTTTATCTAAAATTAAGTTTTGCTTGAAGATCTGATAACATTCAGAATCAAAAATATGCAAAAGTAGAGAAAATTAACAAGGGGGAAAATACTTTTTCAAAACACTGTCTATTCATAAAGTTTAGTTAGATAAATATTCAAAATTAACACTTACACCATCTTAAGTTCAAACAAAGAAGTATAACACATTTCTGTCATAACCACTCAACATATTAATAAATAATAACTTGTTTATATTTAGAACTCATTAGAGGGAATAATGTTGTATCATAGACAGCAGAAAGCATTGGAGAAGTGCTAATGAGACAGATGTTATGTTGGAGATGTTGTTAAGGCTGGAGGATGTGTGTGGAGGCTAAAGAAAGACATTATGATTCTGTCCCAAATAGCACCCTATTCCCTATATAGTGCATTACCTTTCACCAGACCCTATAGGCCCTGGTCAAAGGTAGTGCACAAATTGGGAACAGGGTGCCATTTGGGACTCTATTTATGTGTTAATTGCCACTACACTAACACTAAGCGGAGAAGAACATCCAGTAACATCTCAATAGTTACTGAAAGAGGTGTGAAGAGATCATAAAAAATGAGGAGAAATATTATATAATTAAGTGATTAACAACAAAACTCTTTACATGAGCTGAAAAGAAAGGTGCCAGAAATTTTCGATACACACAAAAAGCTTTACATCCTTGTTAGTGAGCGTTTGTTCTTTGCCAAGATAATCCATCCAACTGACAGGTTTCGCATATCAAAAATCTGATTACACAGGTGCACCTTGTGCGTGGGACAATAAAAGGCCACTCTTAAATGTGCAGTTTTGTCACACAACACAATGCCACAGATGTCTCAAGTTTTGAGGGAGTGTGCAATTGGCATGCTGACTGCAGGAATGTCCACCAGAGCTGTTTCCAGAGAATCTAATATTAATTTCTCTACCATAAGCCAACGTCGTCATAGAGAATTTGGCAGTACGTCCAATCGGCCTCACAACCGCAGATCACGTGTAAGCACATCTCCACATCTGGCGTCTTCACCTGCGGGATTGTCGGAGACCACCTGGACAGCTGAAGAAACTGTGGGTTTGCACAATTTCTGCACAAACTGTCAGAAACCGTCTCACGGAAGCTCATCTGCGTGCTTGTTCTTCCATGGCCTGCATGCTCATCAGACACGTCACCCATTGAGCAAGTTTGGGATGCTCTGGATCAACGTGTACGACAGCGTGTTCCAGTTCCTGCCAATATCCAGCAACTTCACACAGCCATTGAAGAGGATTGGGACAACAGTCTACGGGCCACAATCAACAGCCTGATCAACTCTATGTGAAGGAGATGTGTCGCGCTACATGAGACAAATGGTGGTCACACCAGATACTGACTGGTTTTCTGATCCACACCACTACCTTTTTTTAAGGTTTCTGTTACCAACAGATGCATATATGTATTCTAGGTCATATGAAATCCATAGATTAGGGCCTCATTTATTTATTTAAATTGACTGATTTCCTGATTTGAGCTGTAACTCAGTAAAATCTTTGAAATTGTTGCATGCTGCGTTTATATTTTTGTTCAGTGTAGAATTTTCACATTCCACATGCACATCAATATTTTTAAACGATCTCCTTCAATTTGAGACATCTATAATGTTGATGTTTTTCCAACCCCCTTTAACATCAACAATGAATATGTCTCCTCAAACAAAGCAAACATTGCCTGGCTTAATTGACAGGCTTATTTTAAAATAGGTCAATGAAACATGTTGATATATTGGAGCAGGAGGGAGGCTGTTAACCTTAATCACAGAAACACCCCGGGGGAACACATCTCTCATCAAAACAGGAGCCTTCTTTTCACAAACAGAAAAGCTCATAAAAAATGTACACAATCATTCATGAATTTAAGAAAACATCCACAGGCCAAGCATGTAGCTGGTGAATGAATTCTGGATGATTATCTCCTTTAGCCTGTTATCTGAGGAAGCTTAGTAGAATGAGATATTCTGTTTACATCTAAATTCTCAATGAATGGTTATCCAAATGATCATCTCTACACATATATCTTTTTTGAAAGACAATTAACATTATAAACCTGTGAAAGGTGAGGGTACTCTTGTACATCACTGTGTACTCACACGTTCAGGGGCTGCCATGCTGGCCACTGCGCCTTGGTTTTGATAACAGTCAGAACTGCATCACCCTGTGGAGAGAGAGATTACATTATTTTCATAAAATAAGAGAAAACAATGTGGAAAACATAGAAAGATACTCAACAGTGTTCATTCCTCTCTTTCTTTTGAAATGTAAAAACTTTCCAAAGTTGAGAGCTGTGAAAGTGGGCATCTTGGGACCAGAAGTGTCTGCTATTCTATAATGGCTGTTTTTCCACAAGAGGATAACTACTGTGAATCACACAATTCACAGTAGTTCAGCTGAGCTGGCCAGTCTGGGGGAGCAGTGTGTTACCATGGCAGCATTGTCACCTCCTGCTGAAAAATTAAAGGGCCAGTAGCAAACAGACCCCTTTGATGTAGAACTAAGTAGGAATTGTTGTAGCGTTATGAGACAGTTTGGTGTCTGACATGAAAAAATGAAAAACAGCACGGTAGAGATTTGTGTTATTCAGTTCTCACACATTTCAGAGCAGACACACACACACACACACACACACACACACACACACACACACACACACACACACACACACACACACACACACACACACACACACACACACACTGTACCGTTTCGTAAACAGAAACAGGTTTAGATATGAGACACACTTTTTTACTTTGAAAAGATCTAACCACTTCTAACTCAATAGTGGAGTGTGCCCTTCTGGGACAGCAACACTCAGCCTCTTTTTGGGACGCGGCCCACAGGCTTGTAAAAAATGCTTTTTTATGGTTGACTGATGGTTCCACAATCGCCCTGAAAGTCTTCTCTTTGGGGGCTTACTATAGAAAACAAGCCTGTCCCGCATTTCTACTCAGAGCACCTCAGGGCTGACCAGCTTTTGCCCTCTGAATTACTTCTTCAAGCTCTCTAGTTTTGGGCCACACTCAAGAGACCCACAGCCTTCATTTAAAGCTCAAAGTATTTTTCCTCAATAAGTGAGTGTTGCCAGAATAGTCATGGTCTCATACCAGCAAAAAGCTCAAAGCAGATGCCTGTGATTTCTGTTTGTCACCGTCCTTCTACACTACAGTCTGTCTGTCTATCATGATGATGTGAACTGTATGTCTCTTGGTAGGGAGGATAATCACCTGTCTGTCTGTCTGGCCTGATCTTCTGTTCTGGGGTGTCTCTACTTCACAGAACCACCTTAAAGAGGATTTTTAGAACATCCTGAGGACTAAGGGAGTCCATCTACTGACATAAGTTGAACTGCATGTCTGCATGTGGAATCAACCCTAAACAGAAGCATTGTTATTCATGAGAATCACAGTAGGATAAACCATGTCATTCTCAATGGAGGTATGTGTGTTGTGAATAGTTAAATCCAAACATATTTGATGAATATTCAGAGGCAGAGCCATACAGCATACAGCCCATATAGACCTTGTTGTGATCCAGTCCTCCCTACAGTCTTGTATGTACACTGAACAAAAATATAAACGCAACATGCAACAATTTCAAAGATTTTACTGAGTTACAGTTCATATAAGCAAATCAGTCATTTGAAATAAATTCATTATGCCCTAATCTATGGATTTCACATGACTGAGAATACAGATATGCATCTGTTGGTCACAAATACCTTAAAAAAAAGGTGGGGGCGTGGATCAGAAAACCAGTCAGTATCTGGTGTGTTCACCATTTGCCTCATGCAGCACGACACATCTCTTTCGCATAGAATTGATCAGGCTGTTGAATGTGGGACATGTTCAGCTTCCAGGAATTGTGAACAGATCCTTGCGACATGGGGCTGTGCATTATCATGCTGAAACATGAGGTGATGGCGGCAGATGAAGGGCACGACAATGGGCCTCAGGATCTCGTCACGGTATCTCTGCATTCAAATTGCCATCGATAAAATGCAATTGTATTTGTTGTCCGTAGTTTATGTCTGCCCATACCATAACCCCACTGCCACCATGGGGCACTCTGTTCACAACGTTGACATCAGCAAACCGCTCACCCACACAACGCCATACGCGCACGCTATTTGTCATCTGCCCCGTACAGTTGAAATAGGGATTCATCCGTGAAGAGCACACTTCTCCAATGAAGTTGGTTACAACGCCGAACTGCAGTCAGGTCAAGACTGGTGAGGACGATGAGTATGCAGCTTTCCTGAGACTGTTTCTAACAGTTTGTGCAGATATTCTTCGGTTGTGCAAACCAACAGTTTCATCAGCTGTCCGGATGGCTGGTTTCAGACGATCCCGCAGGTGAAGAAGCAGAATGTGGAGGTCCTGGGCTGGCATGGTTACACGTGGTCTGCGGTTGTGAGGCCGGTTGGACGTACTGCCAAATTCTCTAAAACAACCTTGGAGGTGGCTTATGGTAGAGAAAAGGCAACAGCTCTGGTGGACATTCCTGCAGTCAACATGCCAATTGTACGCTCCCTGAAAACATGAGACATCTGTGGCAAATCAAATCAAAATCTAATTTTATTGGTCACATATTTAGCCGAAATGCTTGTTATTTAAATTTATTTTATACACCAAAAAAAAATACTGCAAAGTTGCTTAGGAGTTAGAAGCAGAGCTGCCATGTATGCCGGCGCCATCTTGCCAATGACATTGTGTTGTGTGAAAAGAAATCACATTTTAGAGTAGCCTTTTATTGTCCCCAGCACAAGGTGCACCTGTGTAATGATCATGCTGTTTAATCAGCTTCTTGATATGCCACACCTGTCAGGTGGATGTATTATCTTGGCAAAGGAGAAATGTTCCCTAACAGGGATGTAAACAAATTTGTGCTCAAAATTGGAGAGAAATAAGCTTTCTGTGCGTATGGAAAATGTCTGTGATCTTTTATTTCAACTCATGAAACATGGGACCAACACTTTACATGTTACGTTTCTATTTTTGTTGAGTATAATTGAAGTGGTAAATTGTATTTATTGAAGGAGAGGGCGTGAGTGTTATTAAGGGAGGAGGAGGAGGGGGAGGGGGATGAAAAGGCAGTGGGAGTCGGGAGGCAGCAGCTGCTGCACCGAAGGGGATGTTTTACACTTCACACAGCTGCCTGCCATGCTGACCCTGACCGCAGTGCGTACAGAGGGAGAGAGATGGAGAACAGGATGAAAAGAGTAGAAGAGGCTATTGGTGACATCATCGCCCAGGGCACACAGTGCCACGGTCAGAGGCTGCAGAGGGAAATGTCCCTGGAAAGGTCCCACCACCTCTCCATATGCCACGGTTTCAAAGTACTGGAGTTTTGCTACACAAACCGAGAGACTCAGAGTTCATCTCTAACTTGTCTCAGCAAACACATTTACTTTTTAATCATTATTGCTGAATGAGAGCTAAAGTGTAGCTAGGTTTCTTTTTAACATTCTTTGTAGCCTCTCTTGACAGAGTTTCTCTGAGCAATAGCACTCTTAACAAATAATATGTCTTAGTCTTTGTCTTCACTCTTGCCTTCGTCCTCCCCGAAATCAAGCACTCTTATCTTTTCCCTTTACAAAGTTTTTCTCTTTTATTGATTTGTCAAGTTAACCCTATAGGCTGACCCAATGTGATGTCTTGTCCAGTGTCCAGCCTCCCAAGTCCCTAAACAGCCCTCTCTGTCTGTCTCCAGCTACAGAGGAGTCTGGGCCAAAGTGTTGCTCAGTAATTGATTTGATTTCAGTGAGGTGTCAGTCACTCCCGCAGACTGAGAGGAACTGAGTGGCAGGGCCATGAGCCCCCTCTAACCACACAATCACATCATTCTCGGAGGCAGGCAGGCAGGCAGCGGCGGGCGGGTGTTGGGTACTCAGAGTGCCAGCTAGGCACTCTTAGTACCCAATGCACCCAGCAGCATACTCCTGCCACCGCCGTCGCTGCGACCGTCTGGTGCCCGAGTACAATCAAAAGACATTGGCTTTGCCAAGGGATCCTTTGCACAGCAGCGGGATAAATATTGTCAAATGTTAATCATGTAAAATGAGCTGGGAGCCTCTGGGATAGTCTGTGTAGACCTAATAAAGAATAAACCCTCTGCATCCTCCTGACATTCTAATAAACTGCCCTTTCAATTTTCATTTCAATGCAAATCATTTAAAAAAACTTGCTGTTAATTATTATAACTTTAATCCTTAAATGAGACTGGCAAAAGGTCATTGTTCTTAATTAGACTTCCTGCCGATCCCCTGTGTCCTGCCTATTTCATTATTGCCAGATTACCAGTGTACTGTAACTTCCCCTAATCCTATGTGTGGGTTGATAGAGGTTGCTTGATTTCACACCAATTAAGAGGATACACGTATGTAACATTACAGTATATGAGCTGGTTGAAAAGCTTTACATATCATTGACTTTCCAAGTTAAGTATCGCCTGTCACGTGGCATATTTGAAGAACAAGGAACCGATTTGTAAATTGATTATTGCTTTGATATCAACAATGACATTCGTCTGTGTTTCTCATCTACAGATCTTGACTCTCACATATACAGTGCATTCGGGAAGTATTCAGACCACTTGACATTTTGCTACGTTAATGTCTTATTCTAAAAATGATGCATTTTCCCCCCACATCAATCTACACACAATACCCCATAATGACAAAGAAAAAAACATTTTTTTTTAAAGATTTTTTGGCAAATGTATTAAAAATTTAAAACTGAAATATCACATTTACATAAGTATTCAGACCCTTACTCAGTACTTTGTTGAAGCACCTTTGGGAGCGATTACAGCCTCGAGTCTCGGAGCTCTAAAGACAATTCCTTTGACCTCATGGCTTGGTTTTTGCTCTGACATGCACTGTTAATGGGACAGGTGTGTGCCTTTTCAAATCATGTCCAATCAATAGAATTGACCACAGGTGGACTCCAATCAAGTTGTAGAAACTTCTCAAGAATGATCAATGGAAACAGGATGGACCTGATCTCAATTTTGAGTCTCATACAAAGGGTCTGAATACTTATGTAAATAAGGTATTTCTGTGTTTATCTATAATAAATTTGCTAAATAAAAAACCTGTTTCCACTGTGTCATAAGCCTTTAGAAAAAGGCTGTAACGTAACAAAATGCAGAAAAAAATCAAGGGGTCTGAATACTTTCCGAATGCCCTGTATGAGAAATGTATGCCTTACGACTGTGCTGTACAGATTTAGGATTTTAATTTGAGCACCCTGTTGCAGGAGAATTTTCCAGGAAATGTAAAACTTGTAGTGTAGTTGTCACTCCGGCTCCTTATCTTCCCCCCTGGCGCTCGAGGGCGCTGGGCTCCCCAGCATTATGCACTCCTGCCACCATCATTACGCACACCTGCTTCCCTCGTCACGCGCATCAGAGATCATTTGGACACAATCACCTGTTATTTCCTTCCCTATATCTGTCTGTCCCCCAGCTCTGTTCCCCGCTTCCACATTAACGTTCGTATGTTGTTTTGTTACCCGTGTGCTGACGCTGTTCCTGTCTTGTTCCTTATTAAATGTTTGACTCCCTGTACCTGCTTCTCGACTCCAGCATCGGTCCTTACAGTAGTTGAGATTTAAAAAGGCTTCTGAAGTTTGTAATTTCCACTTTGAAATTTCAGACTTGATTTTCTCTTATGAAAAATGTATCAACCCCTACAAAAATGTCCATTAATTATAATCCACATAATAACTGACATTTGTTTTGCTGCAGGATTATTTTCCTGCTGTAGCAAACTGGCTCAAATTAAGATCCTACATCTGTAAGTCAAATGAGGGACTATGAAATACATCAATACAGATTGGGAGCACTAAACGAGGGTTTAATGACACACACTGAATATGGTACAGCAAGTCTAGAGCCTTAGAAGGAAATATCTATATACTGAAGAAAAATATAAACGCAACATGTAAAGTGTTTCATGAGCTGAAATAAAAGATCCCAGATTATATATTTTTTTTTGATCCCAGAAATGTTCCGTACACACAGAAAGTGTATTTCTCTCCAATTTTGTGCACTCATTTGTATACATCCCTGTTATTGAGCATTTCTCCTTTTGCCAAGATAATCCATCCACTTGACAGGTGTGGCATATCAAAAAGCTGATTAAACAGCATGGCAATTACACAGGTGCACCTTGTGCTGGGAACAATAAAAGGTCACTCTAAAATATGCATTGCCACAGATGTCTCAAGATTTGAGGGAGCATGCAAATGGCATACTGACTGCAGGAATGTCCACCAGAGCTGTTGCAGAAGAATTGAATGTTAATTTCTCTACCATAAGCCGCTTCCAACGTCATTTTAGAGAATTTGGCAGTACGTCCAACTGGCCTCACAACCGCAGACCACGTGTAACCATGCCAGCCTAGGACCTCCACATCTGGCTTCTTCACCTGCAGGATCGTCTGAGACCAGCCACCCGGATAGCTGATTAAACTGAGGAGTATTTCTGTCTGTAATAAAGCCCTTTTGTGGGGAAAAACACATTCTGATTGGCTGGGCCTGGCTCCCCTGTGGGTGGGCTTGGCTCCCAAGTGGTTGGCCCTGTGCTCTCCCAGGCCCTCCCATGGCTGCGTCCCTGCCCAGTTCATGTGAAATCCATAGATTAGGGCATAATGAATTTATTTCAATTGACTGATTTCCTTATATGAACTGTAACTCAGTAAAATTGTTGACATTGTTGCATGTTGCATTTATATTTTTGTTCAGTGTATATATGTATTACACATGAATAAAATCAATACAACATGCATATTATTCCATACTCCCTCAGCTCAATATTGCAACATCCAAGGATATGGATATTGAGTGTCAATTCGAATTGAAGGCAGTCAGTTCAGGGAGTAAACTTAAATAATAATTCAAAACTTGAAAGAACTGCATCTATTTTCAATTACCTCAATAAACTGAGTAGAAACTAACATTTTAACATTAACGTTAAATTCAAATCCCTTCCTGAATTGATTCCCTTCAATTCGAATTGACCCCAGCCCTTCAGTTCAGTGTGATGCATTTTCAAAATACTGTGGAATTATAATGACAACTCTCTTATATGATGCACAAGACCGTACATCATCTCTGGGATGCAAGACAGCAAGGTGTTTGCATGTGTGTGGGGTGTCTTTACATTTATTGTTGTACTAAATAGGAAAATGGGACTATTACATAACATTGGTTTAGGTTTTTGTTTTCATTTGAGACTGAGTGCAAGGTTAGATCTTATGCAGAAACATCATTTTTGATATAATCTGTTCTCTGTCTGACCTAGACCGCTATCCGTGACTAACTTTTCTCCCTTTAATTCATGTTTGATAATCAGCACATCCTATGCGGAAAAGATGCCATGATCAAACCGTCTGTTGTCATTGAGTGACATCAGCGATTTGCTTCATCAATTGAGACGGGCTCTAATCATTTCGGAGGCTAGCATTTATACACATACAGCTCTGTGCTGCGGCTTGCACATTAATCAATGCCTAGCAACATGAGACAGGAGCTGACCAACAAGGCTTGTGTTGAAAAATACAGGGTGATTAAATATGGCCTTTCAATAACATAACTGCGACAACAGCAAAAGCATCAAGAGTAAGTTTACTCTGGCTTATCAGAAAAGGGTCATTTGTCATGTTTGGGTGCTGGAGGATGTTTTCATGGTGGGCCAAGTGATAAATCATCCATATGTCAGAATTTACATTACGTATTACTTGACAAGAGATTACATGAGTCAAACATACTGTAAATCACAGACCATTTAATCATCTCAGTGTATTGGCTCGGTTTTAAAAGCAGGGGAATAAATTAGTAAGAATAGATCTACAGGTAAAAGTATGTCTATGACAATTACCAGCAGACACTCTGGACATGGTATAAAGTTGTCTGAGACCTAGGGTTAAGAGCGTTGGGCCAGTAACCGAAAGGTCGCTGGTTCAAATCCCCAAGCTGGCAAGTGGAAAAATCTGCCGTTCTGCCCTTGAGCAAGGCAGTCCCCAACAACAACTGCTGATGACGTGGACACCCCCCGCACATCTCTGATCCAGAGGGGTTGGGTTAATTTCAGAAGACGCATTTCGGTTGAATGCATTCAGTTGTTCAACTGACTAGGTGTCCCCTTTCCCCATAGTATACAGTGTATTGGGAAAGTATTCAGACCCCTTGACTTTTTACACATTTTGTTACGTTACAGCCTTATTCTAAAATTGATTAAATCGTTTTTTCCCCCTCATCAATCGACACACATTACCCCATAATGACAAAGCAAAAACACCTGTATTTGGGGAGTTTCTCCCATTCTTGTCTGCAGATCCTCACAAGCTTGGATGGGGAGCGTCGCTGCACAGCTATTTTCAGGTCTCTCCAGAGTTGTTCGATCTGGTTCAAGTCCGCGCTCTGGCTGGGCCACTCAAGGACATTCAGAGACTTGTCCCAAAGCCAATCCTTTGTTGTCTTGGCTGTGTTCTTAGGGTCATTGTCCTGTTGGAAGGTGAACCTTCGCCCAAGTCTGAGGTCCTTAGCGCTCTGGAGCAGGTTTTCATCAAGGACCTCTCTTTACTTTGCCACCCTTTATCTTTCCCACGATCCTAACTAGTCTCCCAGTTCCTGCCGCTGAAAAACATCCCCACAGCATGATGCTTTTATTTAACTAGGCAAGTCAGTTAAGAACAAATTCTTATTTCCAATGACGGCTTACCCTGACCAAACCCTAACCCAGACAACGCCATAGTGCACTGCCCTAAGGGACTCCCAATCACGGCCGGATGTGATACAGCCTGGAATTGAACCAGGGTCTGTGGTGACGCCTCTAGCACTGAGATGCTAGACCGCTGCGCCACTCAGGAGCCATGCTTCACCTTATTGATGATGCCAGGTTCCCTCCGGATGTGACGCTTGGCATTCAGGCCAAAAAGTTCAATCTTTGTTTCATCAGACCAGAGAATCTTCTTTCTCATGGTCTGACAGTCCTTTAGGTGCCTTTTGGCGGCCAGCTCTAGGAAGAGTCTTGGTGGTTCCAAACTTCCAAACATCTTCTATTTAAGAAAAATGGAGGCCACTGTGTTCTTGGGGACCTTCAATGCTGCAGAAATGTTTTGGTACCCTTCCCCAGATCTGTGCCTCGACCCAAACCTGTCTCGGGGCTCTACGGACAATTCCTTCAACCTCATGGCTTTGTTTTTGCTCTGACATGTGCCTTTGCAAATCATGTCCAATCAATTGAATTAATCACAGGTGGACTCCAATCAAGTTGTAGAAACTTGGTAATGGAAACAGGATGCACTTGAGACAAAATGTTGAGTCTCATAGCAAAGGGTCTGAATACTTATGTAAATAATGTATTTCGGTTTTTAATTTTTACTAACGTTGCTAAATTTAAAAAAAAATGTTTTTTCGCTTTGTCATTATGGGGTATTGTGTGGAGATGTTTTTGTTGAATCCATTTTAGAATACGGCTGTAATGTAAGAAAATGTGGAGAAAGGGAAGGGGTCTGAATGCTTTCCCAATGCACTGTATAATGAATACCAAGGCTACCCAAAGTGATGTTCAAACACGATGAGATTTGCAGTGACGTAGGGAGCAAGAAAATATCCTCCCTCAGGCTAGGTTTTGGAAATCACTGATATTTTTACTTTTAATTATACCACGCGATGTCACAGAGAAGCGCTTTTTTAGGAACTTTTTTCTTATATTTTTAACCACAGATCATTGAAAGACAATATTTTCACATAAACTCAGCAAAAAAAGAAACGTCCCTTTTTCACGGCCCCTGCATTTCAAAGATAATTTGTAAAAATCTAAATGACTTCACAGATCTTCATTGTAAAGGGTTTAAACACTGTTTCCCATGCTTAATGAACATGCACCTGTGGAACGGTCGTTAAGACACTAACAGCTTACAGATGTTAGGCAATTAAGGTCACAGTTATGAACACTTAGGACACTAAAGAGGCCTTTCTACTGACTCTGAAAAAAACCAAAAGAAAGATGCCCAGGGTCCCTGCTCATCTGCGTGAACGTGCCTTAGACATGCTGCAAGGAGACATGAGGACTGCAGATGTGGCCAGGGCAATAAATTGCAATATCTGTACTGTGAGACTCCTAAGACAGCGCTACAAAGAGACAGGACGTACAGCTGATCATCCTCGCAGTGGCAGACCACGTGTAACAACACCTGCACAGGATCGGTACATCCGAACATCACACCTGCGGGACAGGTACAGGATGGCAACAACAACTGCCTGAGTTACACCAGGAACGCACAATCCCTCCATCAGTGCTCAGACTGCCAGCAATAGGCCGAAAGAGGCTGGACTGAGGGCTTGTAGGCCTGTTGTAAGGCAGATCCTCAGCAGACATCACCGGCAATAACGTCGCCTATGGGCACAAACACACCATCGCTGGACCAGACAGGACTGGCAAAAAGTGCTCTTCACTGACAAGTCGCGCTTTGGTCTCACCAGGGGTGATGGTCGGATTTGCGTTTATCGTCGATGGGATGAGCGTTACACCGAGGCCTGTACTCTGGAGCGGGATCGATTTGGAGGTGGAGGGTCCGTCATGGTCTGGGGCGGTGTGTCACAGCATCATCGGACTGAGCTTGTTGTCATTGCAGGCAATCTCAACGCTGTGTGTTACAGGGAAGACATCCTCCTCCCTCATGTGGTACGCTTCCTGCAGGCTCATCCTGACATGACCTTCCAGCATGACAATGCCACCAGCCATACTGCTCGTTCTGTGCGTGATTTCCTGCAAGGCAGGAATGTCAGTGTTCTGCCATGGCCAGCGAAGAGCCCGGATCTCAATCCCATTGAGCACGTCTGGGACCTGTTGGATCGGAGGGTGAGGGCTAGGGCCATTCCCCACAGAAATGTCAGGGAACTTGCAGGTGCCTTGGTGGAATTGTGGGGTAACATCTCACAGCAAGAACTGGCAAATCTGGTGCAGTCCATGAGGAGGAGATGCACTGCAGTACTTAATGCAGCTGGTGGCCACACCAGATACTGACTGTTACTTTTGATTTTGACCCTCCCTTTGTTCAGGAACACATTATTCAATTTCTGTTAGTCACATGTCTGTGGAACTTGTTCAGTTTATGTCTCAGTTGTTGAATCTTGTTATGTTCATACAAATATTTACACATGTTAAGTTTGCTGAAAATAAACGCGGTTGACAGTGAGAGGACGTTTCTTTTTTTGCTGAGTTTATGTAGACACTGGTTTATTTCTGTGACATTGTAAATTAGGTGGACTAATCTCTAATTAGCCGAGCACAAAGCGGCTATACAGATGGTAATACCTCTGCAAACAAACTGTTCACTTTAGTTTAGAGGAGGAGACTATGATCAGCTCCATGTCTGTCTGTCTGTCTGTCTGTCTGTCTGTCTGTCTGTCTGTCTGTCTGTCTGTCTGTCTGTCTGTCTGTCTGTCTGTCTGTCTGTCTGTCTGTCTGTCTGTCTGTCTGTCTGTCCTGCTTCATTATATGGTATTTCTCTATACAGTCTAAACAGACAATGCAGTGTTGTCTGTGATCTGTTGTCATCAGACCAGCATTCATGATCTGTTGTCATCAGACCAGCATTCATGATCTGTTGTCATCAGACCAGCATTCATTTTCTGTTGTCATCAGACCAGCATTCATTATCTGTTGTCATCGAACCAGCATTTATTAGCTTGGCCTATGACTCCATTTAATTAGCCAAAATAAAAAGAACATTGCAGATACGGTATCATAGTGCTGTGATGTTAGATATGACTGAAAACACATTTCTGCATATTGATGAGGAGAAAGTTTGCAGAAGACAGATACTTTTAAGATGATGTTTGGTTCCTTAAAACTTTGACATATGTTTTCAACATACTTCAAACAATTTAACATGACCACGAATAGAAATACACATACTGTGTCCCCATATTTGTCTTTAAAGTTGTGAAAGTTTCAGTCAGTTTTCAAAGCATTTTTTGACCCAGCAATGTACATTTCAAACATGCATTCAGGTGCAATTTGACAATTCAAATACCCAGCTAGCATGTTCCATCCATATTCTAATGGTTATACACCAGAACAGCCTCCCTCCTATTCCCCTGGAGGTTGGTGGAGAGTTGAGGGGAACTGAAAGTCTGGTTATTTGCTTTGACCTTCAGTTGAGTTGACTTTACTCAGCCAGGCCAGGCAGGCTGGCAGGGAATCATCTGACTGGGAGGGATGTTGACCCCAGTGATCGTCCGGGGTGATGTGCTCGACACAGTGACTTGTCACACTCAACACACACTAGTTGTGCTTGAGTTGAAATATATGCATGCAGGTATAAGCCAAGCTTGGATCTGACTTTTATAAAAATGTAGGACGAGACGCAGTAAAGATTCTATCTGGTTTTGGTCATAGGCTTATCTGGTTGACACTTTCTTTCACCGTTTTTTGTAGCACTCTCTTTTTCTTTTTTAAAGAAATATGCTTTTATCTATAGAAACATGTAAAATACATGTAGCCTAACTGTAGAGACATGCTTTAATTTGTGTTACCCCAGTGTAAAACTGCTGGTGAAGGCATTACCATACCATCCACGTACTGTACATTCAGGTCTCAGGTGCTGTAGCTACCGCCATCAGAGATGGCTAAATGTAAAATGTAAATGTGTGATTCA
This sequence comes from Salvelinus namaycush, assembly GCF_016432855.1. Lineage (NCBI taxonomy): Eukaryota > Metazoa > Chordata > Actinopteri > Salmoniformes > Salmonidae > Salvelinus > Salvelinus namaycush. The sequence goes on from NC_052327.1 coordinate 33,916,669, forward strand.
GCCTGTTAGGACAGTAATAACCACCTAAGCCACTCAATGGTAATGATCTCGTCTTCTCTAGATTGGAACACTGAACTACATTAATGAATGTGACGGTAGAGAACCTGAGCCTGAACCCGAGCAGGACCTTCCTTAGGGCTACAGTAACACGCACGTTGTTCTTTGATTGCTAACATGCTAGAGCGCTAAGATCAAAATCCTTTGGTCGTTTGTTGTTGTGCTGTTCATTAGTATCTATAATAGTATAATAATAATAATAATAGTATCTCTTCGACATCAAGCATGAGGGTTTAGCTACCTGCTCTTTCATCTTCATAGAAAGTTCCTCAACCTGAACTGAATCAAATCCCTCTCCATCAAAACCTTAGGCCCTTCTTTCAATTATACAATTATACAAGATAATAATTAGGACGGAACACAATCTATATCCACATTTTTTTTTTAATTGTTTTGTTTTGTTGAAATGCCCAACCATCCATCCCCCCTAAGGGGTTCAGATGTTCACACACTGATTCATAAGCTACTTCTAGTTACAGAGGAAACTGACTGTGTTCTGTTTGGCTACTCATTCTAAGCCATGGTCACAGTCAAGAGAACAAAGTCAAGGTGTTGTGTGCATCTTATCATTCAGCTGGCGTTCAGGGAAGAGGTTATTATAATACATTCTTAACATACCAAAGCATTTTTATGAATTACCTTCTGGGTTGTGTGATACATATTCAGAATGTTTATCTCATTGCAAAGACAATCCTTCGGCTTATAATGACCGCCCAGTTTAGATATCTAATCAAATCGCTGATCTGTTTCTCCACCATAGTTGTTACTCATTGTCAGGCAAGATATTTCTTTTACTCATTGGAGATCGGGGTCTTTTATGGCTAGTTGATAGGAGGACAGAGCTGCAGCTACTACCAAAAAGAGTTTTGATATTGCAAGCTTCCTCAAGAATATATTGTAACAAACGATGTGTGGAGTCCAATAATACCCTAATAAGAAAAGAGATAGAACGTCTTGTGTCCGTTACCATAATAAAGAGAGCTTCCTCCTGCTCCGATCTTTACAACTGATTTTCTGACAGGATTTTAGCTTCACCTTCAGTGAGGCCAACAGACAGACACCCTGTGCAGCATCAACACTCTTTCACCAAAAAGTTCATTCCAAATTCAGGGAGCTTCAAGACTGTTGAATGGGATACATTTATTAGTTGTCTTCAATTCTAATGAATTCTAAATATGGATAATCAATAACATGACCTTCTCTTCCGACATCAAAATCAGGTGTTTACAAAAACAGAGAAATCAGGTTCTATTTAGCAGTTGAATAGTGCTTTATCAAAGAGAGAAGCGACACCTATAAATAATACACACTTGATTGGTGGCAAGTCCTGTTGATATTAGCAAATAATATCTGTAAGTCATCTATAGGCCGTCTTTTTCATTTATTTTGAATTTAAATATTTATATATTTGTTTTCTTTAAAACAACAATACAATACATACAGTACAAATGGCCGCTCTATAGGCCATCTTCAAGTATTTCAAGAGCAGCCAACTAAAAGAGAGGACAGATGTAGGATCTTAATTTGATCACCCTGTTGCATAAAATGTAAAACTTGTAGTGTATTTGAGATTGAAAAGAATTCAGAAGTTAGTTATTTCCACTTTGAAATGTCACACTTGATTGACCCTTACAAAAAAAGTATCGACCTTCTACAAACATGTACATTCATTATTATCCAAATAATAATTCACATTTCCTGTTGCTGCAGGATTATTTTCCTGCTGTAGCAAATGTGCTCAAATTAGGATCCTGAATCTGTATTATGGGTGAAATATTTGACCCTCCACTCACCACTACCATAACAAAGGAGTAAGGGATACATGGACCATGGAGAGCCTGTCTGAGTCTCTGAGCCTTGATGTCAGATTGAATCCCAGTACAAAGTGTGCTATCAAAGGCATCAGACATCAGACGTGACAGAGAGGAGTGTGTTGAGAGATAGTCGTCCCTGCAAATATTGTAATTTCAGCATGAATGTGTCCTGAACAGGAGGTGATATAGCTGGAGTCTTTAGGTAACGGTTTTAGACATTCTGAGAATGAGTTCAAGACTTGCAGCTAACGCAAGTCACCAAAATACCCAACCGGTGTCAATTTAACCTCATTAAAATGCAAGACAAATGTTCTCTCATTTTGGAAAGTCATCATTAGCTGTTAGTGAGATGGTAGCTTAGGGGTCCGTATGAAGGCCAGTGCTCTCTCCTCGTTCTCCTATCCTCACTCTATACATTACCCAGACAGCACTGACACACATTTAAGAAGTGTGTGCTTCTCTCAAATCCTCCCTCTCAACATCCCTACACACACACGCACGCACACACACACACACACACACACACACACACACACACACACACACACACACACACACACACACACACACACACACACACACACACACACACACACACACACACACACACACACACACACACACACACACACACACACACACACACACACACACACCTTACACCCACTTTCCCATGTCTCTAGTCAGTGATATCTTACTCCAGTCCACTTCACCAGTGCTCTCTGAAACAAGTCTACTCAATCGTCAGCATATCCCTTTCACAATAACAGTCTGAGGTTGACCTAGGGATACAAACAGGCAGACACACACATAAAAAGAACAACACTGAAGTGAGAAGTATTCTTAAATAAGACTTGATAGTTAAGGTTTGTACTTGTTTTCTAATTTTCTAAGACAATATGAAAATACACTTGGAGACGTCATTAGCCTCGGGGCTCACATACTTTTTCCAACCTACACCGTGAATGTTTAAACGATGTATTCAATATAGACAAGAAAATACAATAATTTGTGTGTTATTAGTTTAAGCACACTGTTTGTTTATTGTGTTGACCTAGATGAAGATCAGATCACATTTTTATGACCAATTTATGCAGAAATCCAGGTATTTCCAAAGGGTTCACATACTTTTTCTTGCCACTGTAGGCAATTCCTTCCACTGATTATTATCTGATAAACAAAAAACAGAACCACATTATAATGTGTATGTGTCATGTTTTGTCTTTCATCATGTCTTGTCCCTGTGCTTCCCTCTGCTGGTCTTATTAGGTTCTTTCCCTCTTTCTCTCTCTCTATCGTTCCGTTCCTGCTCCCAGCTGTTTCTCATTCTCCTAACGACCTCATTTACTCTTTCACACCTGTCCCCTATTTTGCCCTCTGATTAGAGTCCCTATTTCTCCCTCTGTTTTCCGCTTCTGTCCTTGTCGGATTCTTGTTTGATGTTTGCTGTTCCTGTGTCCTTGTTCCGCCCTGTCGTGTTCTTTGCCTTCTTCAGATGCTGCGTGTGAGCAGGTGTCTATGTCAGCTACGGCCAGTGCCTTCCTGAAGCGACCTGCAGTCTGTGGTCGCGTCTCCAGTCGTTCCTCTCTATTGACGAGAGGATTTCAGTTCCTGTTTTGGATTGACCATTGATAATATCCAGGAGAATCATTATTTGTTTATTACTGGAATAAAGACTCTGTTACTATTACGTCGCTTTTGGGTCCTCATTCACCAGCATAACAGAAGAATCCGACCAAGATGGACCCAGCGACTATGGATTCTCTCAACACTGCCGTCGAGTTCCAGGGAGCAATGCTCGGCAGACACGAGCAGGAATTGTTTGCTGCTCGTCATGCCGTTGAGACCCTGGCCGCTCAGGTTTCCGATCTCTCTGGACAGTTTCAGAGTCTTCATCTCGTGCCACCAGCTACTTCCTGGTCTTCCGAGTCTCCGGAACCTAGGGTTAATAACCCACCATGTTACTCTGGGCAGCCCACTGAGTGTCGCTCCTTTCTCACCCAGTGTGATATTGTGTTCTCTCTCCAGCCCAACACGTACTCAAGAGAGAGAGCTCGGATCGCTTACGTCATATCACTCCTTACTGGTCGGGCTCGGGAGTGGGGCACAGCTATCTGGGAGGCAAGGGCTGAGTGTTCTAACGATTATCAGAACTTTAAAGAGGAGATGATACGGGTTTTTGATCGTTCAGTTTTTGGGAAGGAGGCTTCCAGGGCCCTGGCTTCCCTATGTCAAGGTGATCGATCCATAACGGATTACTCTATAGAGTTTCGCACTCTTGCTGCCTCCAGTGACTGGAACGAGCCGGCGTTGCTCGCTCGTTTTCTGGAGGGACTTCACGCTGAGGTTAAGGATGAGATTCTCTCCCGGGAGGTTCCTTCCAGCGTGGACTCTTTGATTGCACTCGCCATCCGCATAGAACGACGGGTAGATCTTCGTCACCGAGCTCGTGGAAGAGAGCTCGCGTTAACGGTGTTTCCCCTCTCCGCATCTCAACCATCTCCTCCCACCGGCTCAGAGACTGAGCCCATGCAGCTGGGAGGTATTCGCATCTCGACTAAGGAGAGGGAACGGAGAATCACCAACCGCCTTTGCCTCTATTGCGGTTCTGCGGGACATTTTGTCATGTCATGTCCAGTAAAAGCCAGAGCTCATCAGTAAGCGGAGGGCTACTGGTGAGCGCTACTACTCCTGTCTCTCCATCAAGATCCTGTACTACTTTGTCGGTCCATCTACGCTGGACCGGTTCAGCTGCTTCCTGCAGTGCCTTGATAGACTCTGGGGCTGAGGGTTGTTTTATGGACGAAGCATGGGCTCGGAAACATGACATTCCTCTCAGACAGTTAGGGAAGCCCACGCCCATGTTCGCCTTAGATGGTAGTCTTCTCCCCAGTATCAGATGTGAGACACTACCTTTAACCCTCACAGTATCTGGTAACCACAGTGAGACCATTTCCTTTTTGATTTTTCGTTCACCTTTTACACCTGTTGTTTTGGGTCATCCCTGGCTAGTATGTCATAATCCTTCTATTGATTGGTCTAGTAATTCTATCCTATCCTGGAACGTTTCTTGTCATGTGAAGTGTTTAATGTCTGCTATCCCTCCTGTGTCTTCTGTCCCCTCTACTCAGGAGGAACCTGGTGATTTGACAGGAGTGCCGGAGGAATATCATGATCTGCGCACGGTCTTCAGTCGGTCCAGAGCCAGCTCCCTTCCTCCTCACCGGTCGTATGATTGTTGTATTGATCTCCTTCCGGGGACCACTCCCCCTCGGGGTAGACTATACTCTCTGTCGGCTCCCGAACGTAAGGCTCTCGAGGATTATCTGTCTGTTTCTCTCAACGCCGGTACCGTGGTGCCTTCTTCCTCTCCCGCCGGAGCGGGATTTTTCTTTGTTAAGAAGAAGGACGGTACTCTGCGCCCCTGCGTGGATTATCGAGGGCTGAATGACATAACGGTTAAGAATCGTTATCCGCTTCCCCTTATGTCGTCGGCCTTCGAGATTTTGCAGGGAGCCAGGTTCTTTACTAAGTTGGACCTTCGTAACGCTTACCATCTCGTACGCATCAGAGAGGGGGACGAGTGGAAAACGGCGTTTAATACTCCGTTAGGGCATTTTGAATACCGGGTTCTGCCGTTCGGTCTCGCTAATGCTCCAGCTGTCTTTCAGGCATTAGTTAATGATGTACTGAGAGACATGCTGAACATTTTTGTTTTCGTTTACCTTGACGATATCCTGATTTTTTCACCGTCACTCGAGATTCATGTTCAGCACGTTCGACGTGTACTCCAGCGCCTTTTAGAGAATTGTCTCTACGTGAAGGCTGAGAAGTGCGCCTTTCATGTCTCCTCTGTCACATTTCTCGGTTCTGTTATTTCCGCTGAAGGCATTCAGATGGATCCCGCTAAGGTCCAGGCTGTCAGCGATTGGCCCGTTCCTAAGTCACGTGTCGAGTTGCAGCGCTTTCTCGGTTTCGCTAATTTCTATCGGCGTTTCATTCGTAATTTCGGTCAAGTGGCTGCCCCTCTCACAGCTCTGACTTCTGTCAAGACTTGCTTTAAGTGGTCCGGTTCCGCCCAGGGAGCTTTTGATCTCCTCAAGAAGCGTTTTACATCCGCCCCTATCCTTGTTACTCCTGACGTCACTAAACAATTCATTGTCGAGGTTGACGCTTCAGAGGTGGGCGTGGGAGCCATTCTGTCTCAGCGCTTCCAGTCTGACGATAAGGTCCATCCTTGCGCTTACTTTTCTCATCGCCTGTCGCCATCGGAACGCAACTATGATGTGGGTAACCGCGAACTGCTCGCCATCCGCTTAGCCATAGGCGAATGGCGACAGTGGTTGGAGGGGGCGACCGTTCCTTTTGTCGTTTGGACTGACCATAAGAACCTTGAGTACATCCGTTCTGCCAAACGACTTAATGCACGTCAGGCTCGTTGGGCGTTGTTTTTCGCTCGTTTCGAGTTCGTGATTTCCTATCGTCCGGGAAATAAGAACACCAAGCCTGATGCCTTATCCCGTCTCTTTAGTTCTTCTGTGGCTTCTACCGACCCCGAGGGGATTCTCCCTGAAGGGCGTGTTGTCGGGTTGACTGTCTGGGGAATTGAGAGACAGGTAAAGCAAGCACTCACTCACACTGCGTCGCCGCGCGCTTGTCCTAGTAACCTTCTGTTCGTTCCTGTCTCTACTCGTCTGGCTGTTCTTCAGTGGGCTCACTCTGCCAAGTTAGCTGGCCATCCCGGCGTTCGGGGTACGCTTGCTTCTATTCGCCAGCGGTTTTGGTGGCCTACTCAGGAGCGGGACACGCGCCGTTTCGTGGCTGCTTGTTCGGACTGCGCGCAGACTAAGTCAGGTAACTCTCCTCCTGCCGGTCGTCTCAGACCGCTTCCCATTCCTTCTCGACCATGGTCTCACATCGCCTTAGACTTTATTACCGGTCTGCCTTCGTCTGCGGGGAAGACTGTGATTCTTACGGTTATCGATAGGTTCTCTAAGGCGGCACATTTCATTCCCCTCGCTAAGCTTCCTTCCGCTAAGGAGACGGCACAAATCATCATTGAGAATGTGTTCAGAATTCATGGCCTCCCGTTAGACGCCGTTTCAGACAGAGGTCCGCAATTCACGTCACAGTTTTGGAGGGAGTTCTGTCGTTTGATTGGTGCTTCTGTCAGTCTCTCTTCCGGGTTTCATCCCCAGTCTAACGGTCAAGCAGAAAGGGCCAATCAGTCGATTGGTCGCATATTACGCAGCCTTTCGTTTCGAAACCCTGCGTCTTGGGCAGAACAGCTCCCCTGGGCTGAGTACGCTCACAACTCGCTTCCTTCGTCTGCTACCGGGCTATCTCCGTTTCAGAGTAGTCTTGGGTACCAGCCTCCTCTGTTCTCGTCCCAGCTCGCCGAGTCCAGCGTTCCCTCCGCTCAGGCTTTTGTCCAACGTTGTGAGCGCACCTGGAGGAGGGTCAGGTCTGCACTTTGCCGTTACAGGGCGCAGACTGTGAGAGCCGCCAATAGACGTAGGATTAGGAGTCCTAGGTATTGTCGCGGTCAGAGAGTGTGGCTTTCCACTCGTAACCTTCCCCTTACGACAGCTTCTCGCAAGTTGACTCCGCGGTTCATTGGTCCGTTCCGTGTCTCTCAGGTCGTCAATCCTGTCGCTGTGCGACTGCTTCTTCCGCGACATCTTCGTCGCGTCCACCCTGTCTTCCATGTCTCTTGTGTCAAGCCTTTTCTTCGCGCCCCCGTTCGTCTTCCCCCCCCCCCCCCCGTCCTTGTCGAGGGCGCTCCTATTTACAAGGTACGAAAGATCATGGACATGCGTTCTCGGGGACGTGGTCACCAGTACTTAGTGGATTGGGAGGGTTACGGTCCTGAGGAGAGGAGTTGGGTTCCATCTCGGGACGTGCTGGACCGTTCGTTGATTGATGATTTCCTTCGTTGCCGCCAGGGTTCCTCCTCGAGTGCGCCAGGAGGCGCTCGGTGAGTGGGGGGGTACTGTCATGTTTTGTCTTTCATCATGTCTTGTCCCTGTGCTTCCCTCTGCTGGTCTTATTAGGTTCTTTCCCTCTTTCTCTCTCTCTATCGTTCCGTTCCTGCTCCCAGCTGTTTCTCATTCTCCTAACGACCTCATTTACTCTTTCACACCTGTCCCCTATTTTGCCCTCTGATTAGAGTCCCTATTTCTCCCTCTGTTTTCCGCTTCTGTCCTTGTCGGATTCTTGTTTGATGTTTGCTGTTCCTGTGTCCTTGTTCCGCCCTGTCGTGTTCTTTGCCTTCTTCAGATGCTGCGTGTGAGCAGGTGTCTATGTCAGCTACGGCCAGTGCCTTCCTGAAGCGACCTGCAGTCTGTGGTCGCGTCTCCAGTCGTTCCTCTCTATTGACGAGAGGATTTCAGTTCCTGTTTTGGATTGACCATTGATAATATCCAGGAGAATCATTATTTGTTTATTACTGGAATAAAGACTCTGTTACTATTACGTCGCTTTTGGGTCCTCATTCACCAGCATAACAGTATGAACTGTATTATAGACTATGTTCACTCTCAACGTTATTGCTACATTAAATAGGTGAGTATGAGAGTGAGGAACTGTGAACTTTCAGTGGAATGAAATGTTTGACTGTCCTGGAAATGCTTTTGTTAAGGACTCTCACATTCCTACTGTACCATGGGACAATAGCTGCCTTGGAGAGATTGTCTAGTGTTCAGGGGAGAAAGTCCAGGCTGTCACCCAGACCAGTGTGTGTGTGTGTGTGTGTGTGTGTGTGTGTGTGTGTGTGTGTGTGTGTGTGTGTGTGTGTGTGTGTGTGTGTGTGTGTGTGTGTGTGTGTGTGTGTGTGTGTGTGTGTGTGTGTGTGTGTGTGTGTGTGTGTGTGTGTGTGTGTGTGTGTGTGTGTGTGTGTGTGTGTGTGTGTGTGTGTGTGTGTGTGTGTGTGTGTGTGTGTGTGTGTGTGTGTGTTGACTGTCACCTTTCTTTGTCTGTGTGCCTGCATGTGTGTGTATTCTGTCAGGCATCTCTCTGCGGCACAGGAGGGAGGAATCCACAGAGCAAATTAGGGGCAGATTACTGTCAACAAGGCCTTTGGATAACAGGGATAATTTGCATAGGAAAAACATGGCCGCCAAGGGCTGTTATTGAAAACAGATTGATGAGGGGACCCTCATGAATTAAAGAAGCTCTGAGCATAATGTGGCTTTATTGTGTTAGGACTTTAGGAGCTGGAGGGATATAGCCTGAATCTTAATATGGGAACAATTTTATCCTACTATTAGAGACAGAGACATTCAGAACAATCCCTCTGGGGAACAAGCCAAAAACCATGAATGTTTCAAACAACAAAAACTCACAAAGTGAACCTTCACTGCCTTACAAAAGCCTAGGACACTGACCCTCAGCACACACTGTCAGCCACACAACAGTTATCGTTGTGCACAGTTCTTGCAAAAGTGTCTCGAGCTCCCTGGACATTAGCAGTATAGTGATGTCGTCACGAGGTGACAAAGCACAAACACTTGGGATTTTCTTTGAAGAGAGCTCTACTAAGCAGCAGTTCATTATTGTAATGTGCTTTAGAATAGTCAAGATGTGAGCAGATTGTAGGAGATGTGGTCAAAACCTGCCTGGACACTCCAGGTTTCCTCCTCTTCACTGGGATGTGTATGGGAGGCAATAAAGGTTGAGTTTGGCTGTGAGAGAGGCCTGCAGCAATTTCTACTGAAGCAGTCGAGTATTCAGATGAAAGTTAAGGACAGGCTGGCATGCCCCCTGCCTTCATCCCTTCCTCCCAACCCTCCCCTGACTATCTCAGTGAAATGAACCCTTCAGGGGAAAAAAGACAGATAGTCAAAAAGCCAGAGAGAAACGCTTAGGATGTGTTTATGAGACGGATGAAAGACATTCCAGTCGAAAGAGAGGGAGGCTTAGGATGTGTTTATGAGACGGAGGAAAGACATTCCAGTCGAAAGGAAGGGAGGCTTAGGATGTGTTTATGAGACGGATGAAAGACATTCCAGTCGAAAGAGAGGGAGGCTTAGGATGTGTTTATGAGACGGATGAAAGACATTCCAGTCGAAAGAGAGGGAGGCTTAGGATGTGTTTATGAGACGGAGGAAAGACATTCCAGTCGAAAGAGAGGGAGGCTTAGGATGTGTTTATGAGACGGATGAAAGACATTCCAGTCGAAAGGAAGGGAGGCTTAGGATGTGTTTATGAGACGGAGGAAAGACATTCCAGTCGAAAGGAAGGGAGGCTTAGGATGTGTTTATGAGACGGAGGAAAGACATTCCAGTCGAAAGAGAGGGAGGCTTAGGATGTGTTTATGAGACGGAGGAAAGACATTCCAGTCGAAAGGAAGGGAGGCTTAGGATGTGTTTATGAGACGGAGGAAAGACATTCCAGTCGAAAGAGAGGGAGGCTTAGGATGTGTTTATGAGACGGAGGAAAGACATTCCAGTCGAAAGAGAGGGAGGCTTAGGATGTGTTTATGAGACGGAGGAAAGACATTCCAGTCGAAAGAGAGGGAGGCTTAGGATGTGTTTATGAGACGGAGGAAAGACATTCCAGTCGAAAGAGAGGGAGGCTTAGGATGTGTTTATGAGACGGATGAAAGACATTCCAGTCGAAAGGAAGGGAGGCTTAGGATGTGTTTATGAGACGGAGGAAAGACATTCCAGTCGAAAGGAAGGGAGGCTTAGGATGTGTTTATGAGACGGAGGAAAGACATTCCAGTCGAAAGAGAGGGAGGCTTAGGATGTGTTTATGAGACGGAGGAAAGACATTCCAGTCGAAAGGAAGGGAGGCTTAGGATGTGTTTATGAGACGGATGAAAGACATTCCAGTCGAAAGGAAGGGAGGCTTAGGATGTGTTTATGAGACGGATGAAAGACATTCCAGTCGAAAGGAAGGGAGGCTTAGGATGTGTTTATGAGACGGAGGAAAGCCATTCCAGTCGAAAGGAAGTGAGGCTTAGGATGTGTTTATGAGACGGAGGAAAGACATTCCAGTCGAAAGGAAGGGAGGCTTAGGATGTGTTTATGAGACGGAGGAAAGACATTCCAGTCGAAAGAGAGGGAGGCTTAGGATGTGTTTATGAGACGGAGGAAAGACATTCCAGTCGAAAGAGAGGGAGGCTTAGGATGTGTTTATGAGACGGAGGAAAGACATTCCAGTCGAAAGGAAGGGAGGCTTAGGATGTGTTTATGAGACGGATGAAAGACATTCCAGTCGAAAGGAAGGGAGGCTTAGGATGTGTTTATGAGACGGAGGAAAGACATTCCAGTCGAAAGAGAGGGAGGCTTAGGATGTGTTTATGAGACGGATGAAAGACATTCCAGTCGAAAGGAAGGGAGGCTTAGGATGTGTTTATGAGACGGAGGAAAGCCATTCCAGTCGAAAGGAAGTGAGGCTTAGGATGTGTTTATGAGACGGAGGAAAGACATTCCAGTCGAAAGAGAGGGAGGCTTAGGATGTGTTTATGAGACGGAGGAAAGACATTCCAGTCGAAAGAGAGGGAGGCTTAGGATGTGTTTATGAGACGGATGAAAGACATTCCAGTCGAAAGGAAGTGAGGCTTAGGATGTGTTTATGAGACGGAGGAAAGACATTCCAGTCGAAAGAGAGGGAGGCTTAGGATGTGTTTATGAGACGGAGGAAAGACATTCCAGTCGAAAGAGAGGGAGGCTTAGGATGTGTTTATGAGACGGAGGAAAGACATTCCAGTCGAAAGAGAGGGAGGCTTAGGATGTATTTATGAGACGGAGGAAAGACATTCCAGTCGAAAGAGAGGGAGGCTTAGGATGTGTTTATGAGACGGATGAAAGACATTCCAGTCGAAAGGTCCCGTGTGGCTCAGTTGGTAGAGCATGGCGCTTGCAACGCCAGGGTTGTGGGTTCAATTCCCACGGGGGGACCACGATGAATATGTATGAACTTTCCAACTTGTAAGTCGCTCTGGATAAGAGCGTCTGCTAAATGACTTAAACGTAAATGTAAATGAAAGGAAGGGAGGCTTAGGATGTGTTTATGAGACGGAGGAAAGACATTCCAGTCGAAAGGAAGGGAGGCTTAGGATGTGTTTATGAGACGGAGGAAAGACATTCTAGTCGAAAGAGAGGGAGGCTTAGGATGTGTTTATGAGACGGAGGAAAGACATTCCAGTCGAAAGGAAGGGCGGCTTAGGATGTGTTTATGAGACGGAGGAAAGACATTCCAGTCGAAAGAGAGGGAGGCTTAGGATGTGTTTATGAGACGGAGGAAAGACATTCCAGTCGAAAGAGAGGGAGGCTTAGGATGTGTTTATGAGACGGAGGAAAGACATTCCAGTCGAAAGAGAGGGAGGCTTAGGATGTGTTTATGAGACGGAGGAAAGACATTCCAGTCGAAAGAGAGGGAGGCTTAGGATGTGTTTATGAGACGGATGAAAGACATTCCAGTCGAAAGGAAGGGAGGCTTAGGATGTGTTTATGAGACGGAGGAAAGACATTCCAGTCGAAAGGAAGGGAGGCTTAGGATGTGTTTATGAGACGGAGGAAAGACATTCCAGTCGAAAGAGAGGGAGGCTTAGGATGTGTTTATGAGACGGAGGAAAGACATTCCAGTCGAAAGGAAGGGAGGCTTAGGATGTGTTTATGAGACGGAGGAAAGACATTCCAGTCGAAAGAGAGGGAGGCTTAGGATGTGTTTATGAGACGGAGGAAAGACATTCCAGTCGAAAGAGAGGGAGGCTTAGGATGTGTTTATGAGACGGAGGAAAGACATTCCAGTCGAAAGAGAGGGAGGCTTAGGATGTGTTTATGAGACGGAGGACAGACATTCCAGTCGAAAGAGAGGGAGGCTTAGGATGTGTTTATGAGACGGATGAAAGACATTCCAGTCGAAAGGAAGGGAGGCTTAGGATGTGTTTATGAGATGGAGGAAAGACATTCCAGTCGAAAGGAAGGGAGGCTTAGGATGTGTTTATGAGACGGAGGAAAGACATTCCAGTCGAAAGAGAGGGAGGCTTAGGATGTGTTTATGAGACGGAGGAAAGACATTCCAGTCGAAAGGAAGGGAGGCTTAGGATGTGTTTATGAGACGGATGAAAGACATTCCAGTCGAAAGGAAGGGAGGCTTAGGATGTGTTTATGAGACGGATGAAAGACATTCCAGTCGAAAGGAAGGGAGGCTTAGGATGTGTTTATGAGACGGAGGAAAGCCATTCCAGTCGAAAGGAAGTGAGGCTTAGGATGTTTATGAGACGGAGGAAAGACATTCCAGTCGAAAGGAAGGGAGGCTTAGGATGTGTTTATGAGACGGAGGAAAGACATTCCAGTCGAAAGAGAGGGAGGCTTAGGATGTGTTTATGAGACGGAGGAAAGACATTCCAGTCGAAAGAGAGGGAGGCTTAGGATGTGTTTATGAGACGGAGGAAAGACATTCCAGTCGAAAGGAAGGGAGGCTTAGGATGTGTTTATGAGACGGATGAAAGACATTCCAGTCGAAAGGAAGGGAGGCTTAGGATGTGTTTATGAGACGGATGAAAGACATTCCAGTCGAAAGAGAGGGAGGCTTAGGATGTGTTTATGAGACGGAGGAAAGACATTCCAGTCGAAAGGAAGGGAGGCTTAGGATGTGTTTATGAGACGGATGAAAGACATTCCAGTCGAAAGGAAGGGAGGCTTAGGATGTGTTTATGAGACGGATGAAAGACATTCCAGTCGAAAGAGAGGGAGGCTTAGGATGTGTTTATGAGACGGAGGAAAGACATTCCAGTCGAAAGGAAGGGAGGCTTAGGATGTGTTTATGAGACGGAGGAAAGACATTCCAGTCGAAAGGAAGGGAGGCTTAGGATGTGTTTATGAGACGGAGGAAAGACATTCCAGTCGAAAGAGAGGGAGGCTTAGGATGTGTTTATGAGACGGAGGAAAGACATTCCAGTCGAAAGAGAGGGAGGCTTAGGATGTGTTTATGAGACGGAGGAAAGACATTCCAGTCGAAAGGAAGGGAGGCTTAGGATGTGTTCATGAGATGGAGGAAAGACATTCCAGTCGAAAGAGAGGGAGGCTTAGGATGTGTTTATGAGACGGAGGAAAGACATTCCAGTCGAAAGAGAGGGAGGCTTAGGATGTGTTTATGAGACGGAGGAAAGACATTCCAGTCGAAAGAGAGGGAGGCTTAGGATGTGTTTATGAGACGGATGAAAGACATTCCAGTCGAAAGGAAGGGAGGCTTAGGATGTGTTTATGAGACGGAGGAAAGCCATTCCAGTCGAAAGGAAGTGAGGCTTAGGATGTGTTTATGAGACGGAGGAAAGACATTCCAGTCGAAAGAGAGGGAGGCTTAGGATGTGTTCATGAGACGGAGGAAAGACATTCCAGTCGAAAGAGAGGGAGGCTTAGGATGTGTTTATGAGACGGATGAAAGACATTCCAGTCGAAAGGAAGTGAGGCTTAGGATGTGTTTATGAGACGGAGGAAAGACATTCCAGTCGAAAGAGAGGGAGGCTTAGGATGTGTTTATGAGACGGAGGAAAGACATTCCAGTCGAAAGAGAGGGAGGCTTAGGATGTGTTTATGAGACGGAGGAAAGACATTCCAGTCGAAAGAGAGGGAGGCTTAGGATGTATTTATGAGACGGAGGAAAGACATTCCAGTCGAAAGAGAGGGAGGCTTAGGATGTGTTTATGAGACGGATGAAAGACATTCCAGTCGAAAGGTCCCGTGTGGCTCAGTTGGTAGAGCATGGCGCTTGCAACGCCAGGGTTGTGGGTTCAATTCCCACGGGGGGACCAGGGTTCAATTCCCACGGGGGGACCACGATGAATATGTATGAACTTTCCAATTTGTAAGTCGCTCTGGATAAGAGCGTCTGCTAAATGACTTAAATGTAAATGTAAATGAAAGGAAGGGAGGCTTAGGATGTGTTTATGAGACGGAGGAAAGACATTCCAGTCGAAAGGAAGGGAGGCTTAGGATGTGTTTATGAGACGGAGGAAAGACATTCCAGTCGAAAGAGAGGGAGGCTTAGGATGTGTTTATGAGACGGAGGAAAGACATTCCAGTCGAAAGAGAGGGAGGCTTAGGATGTGTTTATGAGACGGATGAAAGACATTCCAGTCGAAAGGAAGGGAGGCTTAGGATGTGTTTATGAGACGGAGGAAAGCCATTCCAGTCGAAAGGAAGGGAGGCTTAGGATGTGTTTATGAGACGGAGGAAAGACATTCCAGTCGAAAGGAAGGGAGGCTTAGGATGTGTTTATGAGACGGAGGAAAGACATTCCAGTCGAAAGGAAGGGAGGCTTAGGATGTGTTTATGAGACGGAGGAAAGACATTCCAGTCGAAAGGAAGGGAGGCTTAGGATGTGTTTATGAGACGGAGGAAAGACATTCCAGTCGAAAGAGAGGGAGGCTTAGGATGTGTTTATGAGACGGAGGAAAGACATTCCAGTCGAAAGAGAGAGAGGCTTAGGATGTGTTTATGAGACGGAGGAAAGACATTCCAGTCAAAAGGAAGGGAGTAGGTGAAGTGTCTGGAGAGGAAAACATACAGATGCACTTTGTCAATTTCCAGATTGACGATAACTGACGAGAAACTCTAAACTTTGTTTACAGCAAAATTGGTCTGAAATGTTTGTGCAATTTACAGGTTTCTGTCCAGGTAAAGAGCCTATGTGTGCATAACTAGTGCATGTTGCCTATGACATTTGCATATAACCTCCAGAACCATACAGTGCTATATCATATGACACTGTTAAAATACTGCTCTACCACTAAAGGAAGTCTGTAAGCTCTGCAAAGCTATACAACCAAGACAATCTACATTTCCATTCAATATTCACCTGAGTATTCTACCAGCTACCGTACCGGTTGGATTAACCCCAGCAAAATGTCTTCCCTGTGCACACCTATGGGTGCTGTGAGGCATATCTCTCCTCCATGCCCAGGATTAGAGATTTGTTAGGAAATCTTGGGCTTTGTCCTACATATTATCAGAGCTAATTCCCCGCTGGATGTTTGAGATTCCACTGTAATCCCGGGCTTACTGGAGCCCATGAACGGTGTTCCTTTGGACCCAGACTTTCTCCCCTGGTGTATTGGTGTCCACCAGGCCTCAACAGAGTACACTGGCAGAGTGGACAGAGTCAAACATGGATGCTTTGCGTGCATCCTAACAGTGGAGGGAAAGCCTCTCTCATCCCCTGAAAAAGCATTTAAAGTGGGTGGAGGGCACAAACAAACACGTTTGACCAGCTGAAATAGAATGTGTATAGCCACTATGGCCAGACTGTACACAGATGAGTGGGATCCACTGTTCTGTAGAAACCAGAAAAAGTATTCGTCAGCATAATTATGTATCTAAATTCCTTAATGTGGGTTTTTGACGATAGTTCCTCTTTCACAGTAGGGCAATAACAAAAAGCATTTAATGTGCATTAATTACAAACTCGTATGAAATCTGTAAATATTAATACAAATGTAAATTACGAGCCTAGTTTAGCCAAGGAGAAAGCACTGAGCTACTGTATATAGAGAGAAAGACAAAATCCTTTCTGGCTACCCGTGATTGGCTGAGATAATGGAGCGGTTGGAAATGCAGAGAGATGAGTTCTGATTGGTCTGTCATGTCATTCTGTCTGTAACATAATACGGGCTTCTGAAGTCTATAACAGAATGTGTAATTCCCTGGTCTGTATACTGTATATTAAAGTTTTCTGTAGTGACAATGGTGAGTGAAGTCAGAAATCACTATAGTTTTATATCACAGGAGGTTGGTGGCACCTTAATTGGGGAGGACAGGTTTGTGGAAATGGCTGGGGCGGAATAAGTGGAATGGTATCAAATACATCAAGCACATGGTTTCCATGTGTTTGATGCCATTCCGTTTTCTCAGTTCCAGACATTATTATGAGCCGTCCTCCCCTCAGCATCCACTGTTTTAGATCTATTTTTTAAGCAACAATCATTGCTGGTTGAGGAAACTTTCATATAAAACAAGGTATAGAAATGTATACCTCAGTAAAAGGCAATTCAATTCAGTTTCAAGCCATGTCATTGTTTATCAGACTATGCCAGGTTTTATTGTACAGGGAAGTCTATTGTAAGATCAGCCTCACCAGCCAAGAGAGGGGTTAGGCCTGTCTTTCAAATACTGATGTCTCTGTGAAAAATCGCAAAGCTGAGCTGACAGGCAACCAGAAACTGCCAGTTGGTTGAAATTAGACAATTGTTCCTCGATAAACTACTGGAACCCCTTTCAAACAATGCAGCAGTCTACTCTGCGAAATCCTGCCCAGCGAGCAGAAGATTCACACAGTGAACAGTAAAAGCATTAGGCAATAGTGTGGACTGTTAGGGCTAGCAGGCGTGGTGGAAAGGACGGGCCGACAGACAGAGCTCTTCAGAGATCGCATTTACTTTAAATTGCCCCAGCTTTAGATTGAGCTGACCCAAGCCTCTTGAGGAGGATATAGAGAGAGATAGAGAGGGGGATATAGAGGGGGATATAGAGGAGGATACAGAGGGGGATATAGAGGGGGATACAGGGAGGGATACAGAGGAAGATATGGAGGGGGATACAGAGGGGGATATAGAGGAAGATATGGAGGGGGATACAGAGGGGATATAGAGGGGGATACAGAGGGGATATAGAGGAACATATGGAGGGGGATACAGAGGGGGATACAGAGAGGGGGATATAGAGAGGGATATAGAGGAAGATATGGAGGGCGATACAGAGGGGGATATAGAGGGGAATACAGAGGGGAATACAGAGAGGGATATAGATGAAGATATGGAGGGGGATACAGAGGGGGATACGGAGAGGGATATAGAGGAAGATATAGAGGGGGATACAGAGGGGGATATAGAGGGGGATATAGAGGGGGATACAGAGAGGGATATAGAGGAAGATATGGAGGGGGATACAGAGGGGGATATACAGAGGGGGATATACAGAGGGGGATACAGAGGGGAATACAAAGAGGGATATGGAGGAAGATATGGAGGGGGATACAGAGAGGGATATAGAGGAAGATATGGAGGGGGATACAGAGGGGGATATACAGAGGGGGATATACAGAGGGGGATACAGAGGGGAATACAAAGAGGGATATGGAGGAAGATATGGAGGGGGATACAGAGAGGGATATAGAGGAAGATATATAGGGGGATATAGAGGGGGATATAGAGGGGGATACAGAGAGGGATATAGAGGAAGATATAGAGGGGGATACAGAGGGGGATATAGAGGGGGATATAGAGGGGGATACAGAGAGGGATATAGAGGAAGATATGGAGGGGGATACAGAGGGGGATATACAGAGGGGGATATACAGAGGGGGATACAGAGGGGAATACAAAGAGGGATATGGAGGAAGATATGGAGGGGGATACAGAGAGGGATATAGAGGAAGATATGGAGTGGGATACAGAGGGGGATATACAGAGGGGGATATACAGAGGGGGATACAGAGGGGAATACAAAGAGGGATATGGAGGAAGATATGGAGGGGGATACAGAGAGGGATATAGAGGAAAATATATAGGGGGATATAGAGGGGGATATAGAGGGGGATACAGAGAGGGATATAGAGGAAGATATGGAGGGGGATACAGAGAGGGATATAGAGGGGGATACAGAGAGGGATATAGAGGGGATATAGAGAGGGATATAGAGGAAGATATAGAGGGGGATATAGAGGGGATACAGAGAGGGATATAGAGGTGGATACAGAGGGGAATACAGAGAGGGATATAGAGGAAGATATGGAGGGGGATACAGAGAAGGATATAGAGGAAGATATAGAGGGGATATAGAGAGGGATATAGAGGAAGATATAGAGGGGGATACAGAGAGGGATATAGAGAGGGGGATACAGAAAGGGAATAGAGGTAGATATAGAGGGGGATATAGAGGGGGATACAGAGAAGGGATATAGAGGAAGATATGGAGGGGGATACAGAGGAAGATGTGGAGGGGGATATAGAGGAAGATATAGAGGGGGATACAGAGGAAGATATATAGGGGGATATAGAGGGGGATGCAGAGAGGGATATAGAAGAAGATAGAGGGGGATATAGAGGGGGATATAGAAGAAGATAGAGGGGGATATAGAGGGGGATATAGAGGAAGATATGGAGGTGGATACAGAGGAAGAAATAGAGGGGGATATAGAGGAAGATATAGAGGGGGATACAGAGGAAGATATAGAGGGGAATATAGAGGGGGATGCAGAGAGGGATATAGAGGGAGATACGGAGAGGGATACAGAGAGGGATACAGAGAGGGATATAGAGGGGGATATAGAGGGGGATATAGAGAGGGATATAGAGGAAGATATAGAGGGGGATATAGAGGGGGATATAGAGGGAGATACAGAGGGGATACAGAGAGGGATACAGAGAGGGATATAGAGGAAGATATAGAGGGGGATATAGAGGGGGATGCAGAGGGGGATATAGAGAGGGATATAGAGGGAGATATAAAGGGAGATACAGAGAGGGATACAGAGAGGGATATAGAGGGGGATATAGAGGGGGATATAGAGGGGGATATAGAGGAAGATATAGAGGGGGATATAGAGGGGGATATAGATGAAGGTTTTGGAGGGGGATAGAGAGAGGGATATAGAGGGGGATACAGAGAGGGATATAAAGGAAGATATAGAGGGGGATATAGAGGAAGATATGGAGGGGGATATAGAGGGGGATGCAGAGAGGGATATAGAGAGGGATACAGAGAGGGATACAGAGAGGGATATAGAGAGGGATACAGAGAGGGATATAGAGAGGGATATAGAGGGGGATGCAGAGAGGGATATAGAAGGGGATATAGAGAGGGATATAGAGAGGATACAGAGAGGGATACAGAGAGGGATATAGAGGGGGATACAGAGAGGGATACAGAGAGGGATATAGAGAGGGATACAGAGAGGATACAGAGAGGGATATAGAGGGGGATACAGAGAGGGATACAGAGGGGATACAGAGAGGGATATAGAGAGGGATATAGAGGGGGATGCAGAGAGGGATATAGAGGGAGATACAGAGAGGGATACAGAGAGGGATACAGAGGGGGATACAGAGAGGGATACAGAGGAAGATATAGAGGGGGATATAGAGGGGGATATAGAGGGGGATATAGAGGGAGATACAGAGGGGATACAGAGAGGGATACAGAGAGGGATACAGAGAGGGATATAGAGAGGGATATAGAGGAAGATATAGAGGGGGATATAGAGGGAGATACAGAGAGGGATACAGAGAGGGATATAGAGGGGGATATAGATAGGGATATAGAGGAAGATATAGAGGGGGATATAGAGAGGGATATAGAGGAAGATATGGAGGGGGATACAGAGAGGGATATAGAGGGGGATACAGAGAGGGATATAGAGGAAGATATAGAGGGGGATATAGAGGGGATACAGAGGGGAATACAGAGAAGGATATAGAGGAGGATATGGAGGGGGATATAGAGAGGGATGTAGAGGAAGATATAGAGGGGGATATAGAGGAAGATATAGAGGGGGATATAGAGGGGATATAGAGAGGGGGGATACAGAGGGGGATACAGAAAGGGAGATAGAGGTGGATATAGAAGGGGATACAGAGAGGGATATAGAGGAAGATATAGAGGGGGATACAGAGGAAGATATAGAGGGGGATACAGAGAGGGATATAGAGGAAGATATAGAGGGGGATACAGGGGCGGGATATAGAGGAAGATATGGAGGGGGATACAGAGGAAGATATAGAGGGGGATACAGAGAGGGATATAGAGGGGAATATAGAGGGGAATATAGAGGGGTATATAGAGGGGATTATAGAGGGGGATATAGAGGAAGATATATAGAGGGATATAGAGGGGGATACAGAGAGGGATATAGAGGAAGATACAGAGAGGGATACAGAGGGGGATATAGAGGGGGATATAGAGGGGGATATAGAGGAAGATATAGAGGGGGATATAGAGGGGATATAGAGGAAGATATGGAGGGGGATACAGAGGGGGATACAGAGAGGGATATAGAGGAAGATATAGAGGAAGATATGGAGGGGGATACAGAGAGGGATATAGAGGAAGATATAGAGGAAGATATTGAGGGGGATACAGAGGGGAATACAGAGAGGGCTATAGAGGGAGATATAGAGGGGGATATATATGAATATACAGAGGGGGACACAGAGAGGGATATAGAGGAAGATATAGAGAGGGATATAGGGGGGGGATATAGAGGAGGATATAGAGGGGGATATAGAGGAAGATATGGAGGGGGATACAGAGGAAGATATAGAGGGGGAGATAGAGGAAGATATAGAGAGGGATATAGAGTAAGATATAGAGGGGGATATAGAGGGGATATAGAGGAAGATATGGAGGGGGATACAGAGGGAATACAGAGAGGGATATAGAGGGACATAAAGAGGGGAATACAGAGAGGGATATAGAGGAAGATATGGAGGGGGATACAGAGGGGGATACAGAGAGGGATACAGAGAGGGATATAGAGGGGGATATATATGAATATACAGATGGGGACACAGAGAGGGATATAGAGGAAGATATAGAGAGTGATATAGGGGGGATATAGAGGAGGATATAGAGGGGGATATATAGGAAGATATGGAGGGGGATACAGAGGAAGATATAGAGGGGGATATAGAGGAAGATATAGAGAGGGATATAGAGGAAGATATAGAGGGGGATACAGAGAGGGATATAGAGGAGGATATAGAGAGGGATACAGAGAGGGATAAAGAGGAAGATATAGAGGAAGATATGGAGGGGGAAACAGAGGGAGATACAGAGAGGGATATAGAGGGAGATATAGAGGGGGATATATATGAATATACAGAGGGGGACACAGAGAGGGATATAGAGGAAGATATGCAGGGGGATACAGAGGGGGATACAGAGGGGAATATAGAGGGAATACAGAGAGGGATATAGAGGGGGATACAGAGGGGAATACAGAGAGGGATATAGAGGAAAATATGGAGGGGGATACAGAGAAGGATATAGAGGAAGATATAGAGGGGATATAGAGAGGGATATAGAGGAAGATATAGAGGGGGATATAGAGGGGATATAGAGGAAGATATGGAGGGGGATACAGAGGGGGATACAGAGAGGGATATAGAGGGAGATATAGAGGGGGATATTTATGAATATACAGAGGGGGACACAGAGAGGGATATAGAGGAAGATATAGAGAGGGATATAGGGGGGATATAGAGGAGAATATAGAGGGGGATATAGAGGAAGATATGGAGGGGGATACAGAGGAAGATATAGGGGGGATATAGATGAGGATATAGAGGGGGATATAGAGGAAGATATAGGGGGAGATATAGAGGGGGATATAGAGGAGGATATAGAGGGGGATATAGAGGAAGATATAGAGGGGATATAGAGAGGGATATAGAGGAAGATATAGAGGGGGATATAGAGGGGATATAGAGGAAGATATGGAGGGGGATACAGAGGGGGATACAGAGAGGGATATAGAGGGAGATATAGAGGGGGATATTTATGAATATACAGAGGGGGACACAGAGAGGGATATAGAGGAAGATATAGAGAGGGATATAGGGGGGATATAGAGGAGGATATAGAGGGGGATATAGAGGAAGATATGGAGGGGGATACAGAGGAAGATATAGGGGGGGATATAGAGGAGTATATAGAGAGGGATATAGAGGAGTATATAGAGAGGGATATAGAGGAAAATATGCAGGGGGATACAGAGGAAGATATAGAGAGGGATACAGAGAGGGATATAGAGGGAGATATAGAGCGGGATATATATGAATATACAGAGGGGGACACAGAGAGGGATATATAGAGGAAGATATAGAAAAGGATATAGGGGGGATATAGAGGAAGATATAGAGGAGGATATAGAGGGGGATATAGAGGAAGATATGGAGGGGGATACAGAGGAAGATATAGGGGGGATATAGATGAGGATATAGAGGGGGATATAGAGGAAGATATAGAAAAGGATATAGGGGGGATATAGAGGAGGATATAGAGGGGGATATAGAGGAAGATATGGAGGGGGATACAGAGGAAGATATAGGGGGGATATAGATGAGGATATAGAGGGGGATATAGAGGAAGATATAGGGGGGAGATATAGAGGGGGATATAGAGAAGGATATAGAGGGGGATATAGAGGAAGATATAGAAAAGGATATAGGGGGGATATAGAGGAGGATATAGAGGGGGATATAGAGGAAGATATGGAGGGGGATACAGAGGAAGATATAGGGGGGATATAGATGAGGATATAGAGGGGGATATAGAGGAAGATATAGGGGGGGGGGTATAGAGGGGGATATAGAGGAGGATATAGAGGGGGATATAGAAGAAGATATGCAGGGGGATACAGAGGAAGATATAGGGGGGATATAGAGGGGGATATAGAGAGGGATATAGAGGAAGATATAGAGGGGGATATAGAGGGGGATATAGAGGAGGATATAGAGGGGGATATAGAGGAAGATATGCAGGGGGATACAGAGGAAGATATAGAGGGGGATATAGAGGAAGATATAGAGAGGGATATAGAGGAAGATATAGAGGGGGATATAGAGGAAGATATAGAGAGGGATATAGAGGAAGATATAGAGGGGGATATAGAGGAAGATATAGAGAGGGATATAGAGGAAGATATAGAGGGGGATACAGAGGGGGATATAGAGGGGATATAGAGAGGGATATAGATGGGGATATGGAGGGGGTTACAGTGTATGACAGTGATGTCCTGCCAAATGTTAATTAGAGTCTGATTCCGACCTTGCAAGCATTTTCTCACAACTTATAGCCTGGAAATGTGACATGTAAATTTGCATGTTTTCAATTTGCTGCGTTTGTGGGGGTCCTTACAATACGGACATTACATTAAATGTGTATCATGTGAGCCATTGATAATGTATGTAAATGTTGAATTACTCAGTGCGTGTTGCCCATGTCTAATCTCAATGTGTTAGCTGCTTTGTGATTCAACGCACGCACACACACACACACACACACACACACACACACACACACACACACACACACACACACACACACACACACACACACACACACACACACACACACACACACACACACAGATTGTGGTGTTAAGCATTCCAAGGATGTCAATTGTATGCAAATGGAATGCACCATACTGTTAGAGGAAATGGAAAGTTCACAGCACTGTTACATCAGAGAACACTGAAGGCACTCACCACATCGCCTTGGTTAGAGGACAACATTACAGCATAAGCCATTTCATCAGAGTTCTCATTAACTTCATACTGTGAATTGGTAATAGTTAGCACAATACACCTCTTATCATGATGGGGATCATCATCATAAAACACCCGATAATAATGATATCTGGAATACAAATCTGTGGCAAGGAGAATACACCTGTACCAAGGTCCTACTGTACATTTTCAAAAGAACAGACTACTTAAAGGGGCAATCTTTTCAATAACTTCTTCACTGAAATGGTGTATTGCTTTCTACCTATGCTATGAGTATGGCCCCCTCACTTGAACCTCATCAATATGTAATTATCATGTTTGACACCCTCACTCTCTTCAATTGTCCTCTCATCGGTTCCACAGCCCCTCTATACAAGATGACAGTTGGTTGAGTTCAAGGTCAACAATCTCCACAGTCCACAGCACTTCAACACATGCCTGTCATGGCTACCAGAGCCAGAATGGGACCATTAATTAACATTGAAAATAACTTCCAGAATAACAGTACACTCTTAGAGAAAAGGTGCTATCTAGAACCTAAAAGGGTTATTCGGCCATCCACATAGGAGAACCCGTTGAAGAACCCTTTTTGTTCCAGGTAGAACCCTTTGGTTCCAGGTAGAACCCTTTAGGGTTCCATGTAGAACCCTTTACAAAGAGAATTCTACCTGGAACCAAAAAGGGTTCTACCTAGAAGGAACCAAAAAGGGTTCTCCTATGGGGACAGCCGAAGAACTCTTTTGGAACTCTTTTTTCTAGGTGTACAGAAGGCGATACAAATGATACAAATCAGAATTTGCTCATACAGCTCATTACTAAAAACAATGAATGATATTATGTTGAGAAATAATCTTAATTTATTATTTACACAAACATGTACAGCATAACATTGAAGTGTTCAGAACCATTTATTTTGATTCTGTCTTTACTTAATGTAAATACCAGAGAATGGAGATTAACATTCTGAGTTTCACCTCGAGCTCTTTTCCTACGGTGTCTCTTAATTCAGATGAATCCATGTTTCCCCCTGCCTTATCTTGAGTCTACTGTTATGTACCAGCGTTTCAGTGTTTAGCAGAAACTATTTCCCTTCCCTGGCAAGAAATTGATTCTGAGCTCCTTCAGTAGCATTTCCCAAGGTCAGCAGCAGAATTAGAAAATGTAATCACCCCAAAACTGGACAATATTGCTTCCCGCGACATTGTCAAATGATGATCACTGAATGTTATAATCTACCCGTATCGTGTGAGAATGAAAGCACAAAATACAACGCCCAATATCCAGTTTCTCAATTCAACAGAATAGAAGCAATTGCTGTGGCTTAGAGCGGCATGTACCCCTATACAGCATTAAGCATTCCTGGCTCTTAAAGGGGCAATCCTCTATTGCTACTATACTTTTTAAAAAACTGTAAGCATGTTGTACTCCATTGTTTGTAAACAATGTAATTGTAGTCAAACACTTCATAGTCTCAAAACATGGTTAAAAGTGTCATTTGTTATCCCATGGATGGTCAGTCACTGCATCCAGAGCGCTGTCTATCAATTTCAGAGTGGTTACATTTCCCCAGGCCCCTCCCTCAGCTGTTTACCAAAACTGTAGATTGCCCCTTTAAGAGCAAACATCAGGAAGTTGATCATTGATTGTGTGAGCTTTGACAAAGGAAGCATGTGTGTGCAACCACTTTACTTTCTATTTCCTATTAGCAATGACTGTTAAATCACAGGATACAAAATACTGAAAATCTGCAGATGGAAAAGACTGATAATCTCTCTGACAAGAAAAAGCTACTCCAAAGCCCAGATAGCAGGAGTGACCCACAAACAGTCATGTTGTCAGAGAGACACTCACAGATGCCAAAACACTGCTGCCATATCTATGATTTCACTCTAAATATCTCCCTGTTATGTCCACATCTTTAGAGAGAAGTGGACACTTCAACACAAGGTGAAGCCTGGTGTGCTATAGATAAGGATGTATAGGTAGATGTTTGCAGTATGTAAGCCATTATATAAATGGCCTACGTAGGATCACATAAAAAAAACAAGAACTCTGATGGCCACATTGATGTATGATATAAATTGGTTAGCTGACAACGTCACGAAAACGATGCGCAAGAGTTGATTCTGCATCGCTAGATAGCTACCAACAATGACAATAAACTTCCATGACTCGCTTCAGACAGTTTCATCTTGTTCTTGATGCCATGTCTTGTTTTGAGGTGTTTTATTAACTGATTTCATGTAAATGCTAATATGGCTAAAATTCACTAGCTAGCTAACCAACAACTGTAACGGCGTATTTGAGAGACAACAAGTGTATTGATGTTTTTAAAAACATTGGAGACTAAATATAGTTTACATGTTGTCAACAATCTAAGCCAACCCCGTCCGTTTTGCCCAATAGTTGCGCAGGAGTCGGTTGTGTTGCTAAACAACCAACCCGTCTATAATACAGGAAATGGCATTCCAAAGCAAACAGATAGATGACAGGTATGATGAATGGTGGAGACTGTGTGTTGACAGGCCAGTGCACTGCAGTGGATGGATGACAGGGGGCTGTGAGAACACTGGTCACTGTCACCTCCACAAACAGTCATAACACGACCACCACACTGCTCTTTGAATTCTGGAAGCATCTGCATCCTACAGTAAGGACCATTACTAATCTGTGTCCAATGTAATTCTATCACTATTTAGTTTCATAAGCAATTTCAATCAGTAATATAACTTTTGCAAGAGTGTTTCGATGTCTAAGTATTACGCTCATTCCTATGGTTTGAATTATACGTTGATATCACATCCATGTCTTACAACAACAACATTCAAACATTCAACTTTCTGGACTGTTTGAAAAGTAAAAACAGACAAGTTGAAAGTGGGAGCACTGCCACAGGTGATTGTGGCCCGTATCCAGAAGATGTGACAACCAATCATATATTTGCAAGTGACAGAGGTGGAACAGAACATGCCGCTCTGTCATCCATCTGAAACGTGTTTTCCCTATGATCAGTCAGCCCTCACAGCATTGTAGGAAAGACAAAGGATCCCACGTGGGTTGTGAGCTTTTTCCTGAACGCACCAATTCTGCATAGTTTTTTTTCTGTTGCTCAATAAGAAAGAATTTGTTTCAAGTTTCAGGGGGTGTGGTTTGATGTAGCAGTTACTGATGTTTGTCCCCCATGAGACACCATAGGAACAAAGCCAGCATCACTTCCTCAAAATATTCAGAATCTAAGATGACTCAAGGAATCTGTAGTTCATTTTGGTGTATTTGCCAAGGAGGTTTTAGTATTTCTCAAGTAAAGAAATGCACCACATGTTGTCTGACAGTATGTAAACAAAGTCCAATCTGCTGTGCTGCTGGGCAGGTCTGTCTCACTATCAGTGTGTTCTGCTGTACGACTGGAGAGCACAATCACCTCAGCTGTTGATCCCATGTTAGTGGGCAAGTGGGCATTGTCCAATTCAAAACCCAACCCTCAAATAAGTCATGACGAACTCTTTTACTCAAATCTCAAGAAACTCTGTTTTGGAAGATACTGACTTTACGACCAAAAATAACCTATTTGCACTTTTTTGTCAATTTTGCCAATGGAATAAATGCTTCGGACTTCTATCAATGTCACATATGCCGTTTTCAACGAGAGAAGTTAGTTCTCGAGTTCAGTTCTTGTTTAAGATTCTCTGTGATGTGGCCGTCCTCTCTCACTTATCCCTCCATTAGCCATGCCCTCTCTCCTCCACAGCCATCCCATAATGCCCCTCAGCATCTCATCTGTCCCTGGGCTCAACACTCTATTGTTGCCATGTCACCCAATAGCAGGAAAGTAACATTAAACAGCAGAGTGGTGCAGATCAGCCAATATACGGACTAATGTGTTTCATTAAGATGTCAGGAGGGCCTTCCATTAACTGATCAACCTTTGACATGCTGTTTCAGAGGCGGAAACAGGTAGGAGATATGACTACGAAAGTCTGCACAGAAAAGACAGAGCCGAAAGAATAGAAATATCAAGACATCAGAGATTGGAGATATAGCTGATCAGCGTACATGAACAGGTCTGAACCAGAGGAGGCTGGTGGGAGGAGCTATTAAAGGATGGGCTCATTGTAATGGAATAAATAGAATGGTATCAACATCATCAGAGATGTGGAAACCACAGGTTTGACTCTGTTCCATCTATTCCATTCCAGCCATTATAATGACACCGTTCTCCAATAGCTCCTCCCTCTGGCCTCCTCTAGCCTGAATCCATGATGTTTGCTTTTACCTCCTGACTGTACTGTCTGCATCTCTCTTCTATCATAGTCTCACTAAGAGGAGTCTAACCAAGCTCACCTTCTGTCTAATCTCTTCCTCCATCTTAACTGGAGAGCCCAGCTCTGCCACCTGTTTCACCCCTTCACTGGCGAAGCCCCTGTACTCCCACAGGACATAGCTCCTGGAGTGGGATGCCCCGATGAGGGCTGACCAATGATTGGCACGTCCTGTATAGGGTGGAAACAAAGAGACAATTTGACAAAGAAATAAAGTAAGTGTGTGTGTGTGTGTGTGTGTGTGTGTGTGTGTGTGTGTGTGTGTGTGTGTGTGTGTGTGTGTGTGTGTGTGTGTGCGTGCGTGTGCGTGTGTAGAGGCTGACAGATCGCTCCTGCCTTTGACTGTGCATGTGGCTGGAAGGTCATTGTTAGTTACAATGTGAGGCCTGCACTACCATTGCTGGAGCCCTCATCATTACTGAGAGAGTTGAGGCTGGAATAGACCCTGTCACACCACATATATATGTGTACAGTCAGGTCCAAAATTATTGGCACCCTTGATAAAGATCAGCAAAAAAGACTATATAAAATAAATATTACAATACTGAGCTATATTGTATGCTCAACATTTAAAAACATGATTGTATTATTTTATACTAATACAATTGCTCAGAGAAAGACATTTTGTAAAAACAAGTAAAAACAAATAATTAAGATCCATAAGACTAAGATCCCTCCCTCCCAATGTGTTCTTCAATCTCATAAAACATTTAATAAAAAGGCTCAGTGCCCTTCTCGTCGCAAGGTGAGCTATTGAAAGGTATAGAAAACAGGGGTGGCAATAATTTTGACCCAATCTTTTAGAATAAAAAAAAATAGTGGTTAAACAAAAACAATTTTTGGAGCAATTGTATAAGTATTACATTTGTTTTGCATAGCTCAGTATTTGTATTATTTTATACAGTCTTTTTTGCTCATCTTTATCAAGGGTGTCACGACTCCCGCCGAAGTCGCCTCCTCTCCTTGTTTAGACGGCACTCGGCGGTCGACGTCACCGGTCTTCTAGCCATCGCCGCTCCACCTTTCATTTTCCATTTGTTTTGTCTTGTTTTTCCGCACACCTGTTGTACATCCCCTCATCCCTCTACGTGTATATTATCCTCTGTTCCCCCCATGTCTGTGTGTGTAATTGTTCGCTACGTGTCATGTGTGATGCTTCATGCTGGTTTTTTGCCGGGTCTTGTTTGGAACCCGTGGTATTGTATGCTGTACATTATTTGTGTGACGAGTGTGCTATTCGCTTTTGCCTTTGGTGGGAGTGTCGTTACGCAGTTGTGTCCGACTGTTTTCCTTCTGCCAAATAAAGTGTGCCTGTTCACTCATCTCTGCTCTCCTGCACCTGACTTCAGTTAACCAGTTGCGCACACTCTTGACAAAGGGTGCCAATAATTTTGGACGTGAGTGTACGGTACTGTATATATAACTCTATCAAAAAACAATTGATGCTTGGAACTATGGTCCCTCAGCGCTCTCCTCAGAAACCCTTGAATGTAATTATGTTTTTCCATGATACGTTACTATTTGTGAAAGATTCTATAAACAGCTGGAGGGAAAGGCGAACTATACAGTTAATCTGTTTAAACCCATCAGGCCCATAGCAAACCCCTGTGATGTGCTATAATGTACCAAAACTTGTTTTCTTATTTCCTGCCAAAACAGCCTCTTCCTGTCTCAAATTATTTATGGAGATTCCTTTTGTAAGCTGTGACTACATAACGCTGACAGCAAGGAATACGTAGGGTCTGTGGTTCAGATCATCAGCTCCAAAGAAGTCACCGTGTCATAACAGCTATGATACTCTTTTACTGACCTACGTTGACTGAACATTCTTCATTTAAATCCCAACAACACACTAAGAATTTGAGAGGAATCCTCTAAACCACAGTGCTGCTTTTTACATGCAGTATGTCCCGTGTGGCTCAGTCGGTAGAGTGTGGCGCTTGCAACGCCAGGGTTGTGGGTGTCATTTACCATGGGGGACCAGTATACTCACTACTGTGAGTCGCTCTGGATAAGAGCATCTGCTAAAATATAAGCATGTTACTCTAGTCAACAGACAGTCTAAATATGTCCAGGGTAAAATGTCACCTTCTTGTGTTTCTTCCCCAACCACAATGTCTTGCTTCATTACTGTAATGCAGATCCTTTCACACTCCATAGAAAACAGACAGAGGAGCAACAGGTGGGAAGTTGTACAGTCATGTGGGGGTGTAGATATACTGTATGACCCCAGTGAGGGACTTACTGGGGTAGTCTTTAGGGTGAATCTTCTCCGACCAGTTCCCAAAGAAGGTGACTCTGTACTTGGCCGTCCCACAGGCACAGCATTCCAGAGGGGACTTTTCTGTGCTCTGCCCAAACACAGCCTCTGAAAGGCACACACATACACATGCACACACACACATACACATGCACACACACACGCACAAAGAATGGTGGTGTTGCTTGGTCTCATAGAATAGTTGAAGAATATGACTACATCCAGAATCTCCATTATAATCGAGGGTAACAGATGACGTTCTGTGAGAAGTAACATTGGTGTAGGACAGATATGCTGCACCTTTCTCACACAATCTGACGGTGAGGGAGCCTTCATCCTGGAAGTATATGATCCTCTTCTGCACAATGCTGGCCCTGCAGAGGAGGAGGAACAGCATTCCTTTTATTCACTGACAGCACAAAAAAATACAGCACTCGTGTTAGCACACAACTTCTAGGGGCACACACACACACACACACACACACACACACACACACACACACACACACACACACACACACACACACTGCTGAGAGCCATAAACTTGTACACGCAACAGAAACTGTGTGCCAATAGCAACGCCCGGCCATTAGAATGCTCCTCTCTTTCTCTCTTGTAGTGCGTGAGGAGTGTCTGTCTCCTCTGAGGAGAGGTGGTAAAACCCCCCTGTCAGAGAGCACCGCCAGACCTGCTCCCCATCAACCTCTGCAGAAAACCAACGTACAGAGAGCCAGGAGTCCAGACTGAGACTGATCCACAGGATAGCCCATCATCACTGTGACCATTATGACTGCACTCTCTCACACTCTCTAAAGCTCATCTCCCAGGGAAGAACATTGGCAACGTATCTGGGGGTTGAAGATAAAATATCAAATGGTGCTGGACTCATCAAACAGCAGGATCTAAGTGGCCGGGAGCCAAACAGACCAGCTCCAGCCCAAACTGTTTTCCACAGTAGATGGCATCACAACTGAAGCTGTGGATGTATCCTCAGCCATACAGTTACATTGTAGGGAGCTCAACTTGATAATACATTTCATTTACCATTTCACTTTAAAATATGATACAGTCATTGATTAATATTAGACACATCAAGTTATCAAGGTTCAGATGAGGACAAATTCTGTAAAAAGATCAGTTTAACCCAATGTCAATATCTTAACATTTGGTTTCAGCAATGGGATCCAGTCGCAGTTGGGTAATATATCCCTGACTAACCCATGACTTCCATAGCTCTCTCCATGGTTATGTTCTTCACTCCTATGGTTTGGGCCAGGCGTCTGTCCAGACCATTAGTTCCAGTGGGAGTGTTTAGGATCCTTTAGTTGTAGTCCCACACCAAGGCCCGTGGGCCCTGGTTTTGAGCTGGGGCTGCATGTATCCAGTGCTGCTGCCCGCCTGCAATCTCTGTGTCAATGAGGAGAGAGGATGTAGAGAGCAGGAGAGGATGTTTATAGAGAGCAGGAGACGGTGGCTATAGAGAGCAGGGGAGGGTGGCTATAGAGAGCAGGAGAGAGTGGCTATAGAGAGCAGTAGAGGGTGGCTATAGAGAGCAGGAGAGGGTGGCTATAGAGAGCAGTAGAGGGTGGCTATAGGGAGCAGTAGAGGGTGGCTATAGAGAGCAGGAGAGGGTGGCTATAGAGAGCAGTAGAGGGTGGCTATAGAGAGCAGGAGAGGGTGGCTATAGAGAGCAGTAGAGGGTGGCTATAGAGAGCAGGAGAGGGTGGCTATAGAGAGCAGTAGAGGGTGGCTATAGAGAGCAGGAGAGGGTGGCTATAGAGAGCAGTAGAGGGTGGCTATAGAGAGCAGGAGAGGTTGGATATAGAGAGCAGGAGAGGGTGGCTATAGAGAGCAGTAGAGGGTGGCTATAGAGAGCAGGAGAGAGTGGCTATAGAGAGCAGTAGAGGGTGGCTATAGAGAGCAGTAGAGGGTGGCTATAGAGAGCAGGAGAGTGTGGCTATAGAGAGCAGTAGAGGGTGGCTATAGAGAGCAGTAGAGGGTGGCTATAGAGAGCAGGAGAGTGTGGCTATAGAGAGCAGTAGAGGGTGGCTATAGAGAGCAGTAGAGAGTGGCTATAGAGAGCAGTAGAGAGTGGCTATAGAGAGCAGTAGAGAGTGGCTATAGAGAGCAGGAGAGGGTGGCTATAGAGAGCAGTAGAGGGTGGCTATAGAGAGCAGTAGAGGGTGGCTATAGAGAGCAGTAGAGGGTGGCTATAGAGAGCAGGAGAGGGTGGCTATAGAGAGCAGTAGAGAGTGGCTATAGAGAGCAGGAGAGGGTGGCTATAGAGAGCAGTAGAGGGTGGCTATAGAGAGCAGGAGAGGGTGGCTATAGAGAGCAGGAGAGGGTGGCTATAGAGAGCAGGAGAGAGTGGCTATAGAGAGCAGGAGAGGGTGGCTATAGAGAGCAGGAGAGGGTGGCTATAGAGAGCAGGAGAGGGTGGCTATAGAGAGCAGGAGAGGGTGGCTATAGAGAGCAGGAGAGGGTGGTTATAGAGAGCAGGAGAGAGTGGCTATAGAGAGCAGTAGAGAGTGGATATAGAGAGCAGTAGAGAGTGGATATAGAGAGCAGGAGAGGGTGGCTATAGAGAGCAGGAGAGGGTGGCTATAGAGAGCAGGAGAGAGTGGCTATAGAGAGCAGGAGAGGGTGGCTATAGAGAGCAGGAGAGGGTGGCTATAGAGAGCAGGAGAGGGTGGCTATAGAGAGCAGGAGGGGGTGGCTATAGAGAGCAGGATAGGTTGGATATAGAGAGCAGGAGAGGGTGGCTATAGAGAGCAGGAGAGGGTTGATATAGAGAGCAGGAGAGGGTGGCTATAGAGAGCATGAGAGGGTGGCTATAGAGAGCAGGAGAGGGTGGCTATAGAGAGCAGGAGAGGGTGGCTATAGAGAGCAGGAGAGGGTGGCCATAGAGAGCAGGATAGGTTGGATATAGAGAGCAGGAGAGGGTGGCTATAGAGAGCAGGAGAGGGTGGCTATAGAGAGCAGGAGAGGGTGAATATAGAGAGCAGGAGAGGGTGGCTATAGAGAGCAGGAGAGGGTGGCTATAGAGAGCAGGAGAGGGTGGCTATAGAGAGCAGGAGAGGGTGGCTATAGAGAGCAGGAGAGGGTGGCTATAGAGAGCAGGAGAGGGTGGCTATAGAGAGCAGGAGAGGGTGGCTATAGAGAGCAGGAGAGGGTGGCTATAGAGAGCAGGAGAGGGTGAATATAGAGAGCAGGGGAGGGTGGATATAGAGAGCAGGAGAGGGTGGCTATAGAGAGCAGGAGAGGGTGTCTATAGAGAGCAGGAGAGGGTGGCTATAGAGAGCATGAGAGGGTGGCTATAAAGAGCAGGACATGGTGGCTATAGAGAGCAGGACATGGTGGCTATAAAGAGCATGAGAGGGTGGATATAAAGAGCAGGACATGGTGGCTATAGAGAGCAGGACATGTTGGCTATAGAGAGCAGGAGAGGGTGGATATAGAGAGCAGGACATGGTGGCTATAGAGAGCAGTAGAGGGTGGCTATAGAGAGCAGGAGAGAGTGGCTATAGAGAGCAGTAGAGGGTGGCTATAGAGAGCATGAGAGGGTGGCTATAGAGAGCAGTAGAGAGTGGCTATAGAGAGCAGGAGAGAGTGGCTATAGAGAGCAGTAGAGGGTGGCTATAGAGAGCAGGAGAGGTTGGATAAAGAGAGCAGGAGAGGGTGGCTATAGAGAGCAGTAGAGGGTGGCTATAGAGAGCAGGAGAGGGTGGCTATAGAGAGCAGTAGAGGGTGGCTATAGAGAGCAGGAGAGGTTGGATATAGAGAGCAGGAGAGGGTGGCTATAGAGAGCAGTAGAGGGTGGCTATAGAGAGCAGGAGAGAGTGGCTATAGAGAGCAGTAGAGAGTGGCTATAGAGAGCAGTAGAGAGTGGATATAGAGAGCAGTAGAGAGTGGATATAGAGAGCAGGAGAGGGTGGCTATAGAGAGCAGGAGAGGGTGGCTATAGAGAGCAGGAGAGAGTGGCTATAGAGAGCAGGAGAGGGTGGCTATAGAGAGCAGGAGAGGGTGGCTATAGAGAGCAGGAGAGGGTGGCTATAGAGAGCAGGAGGGGGTGGCTATAGAGAGCAGTAGAGGGTGGCTATAGGGAGCAGTAGAGGGTGGCTATAGAGAGCAGGAGAGGGTGGCTATAGAGAGCAGTAGAGGGTGGCTATAGAGAGCAGGAGAGGTTGGATATAGAGAGCAGGAGAGGGTGGCTATAGAGAGCAGTAGAGGGTGGCTATAGAGAGCAGGAGAGTGTGGCTATAGAGAGCAGTAGAGGGTGGCTATAGGGAGCAGTAGAGGGTGGCTATAGAGAGCAGGAGAGGGTGGCTATAGAGAGCAGTAGAGGGTGGCTATAGAGAGCAGGAGAGGTTGGATATAGAGAGCAGGAGAGGGTGGCTATAGAGAGCAGTAGAGGGTGGCTATAGAGAGCAGGAGAGAGTGGCTATAGAGAGCAGTAGAGGGTGGCTATAGAGAGCAGGAGAGGTTGGATATAGAGAGCAGGAGAGGGTGGCTATAGAGAGCAGTACAGGGTGGCTATAGAGAGCAGGAGAGAGTGGCTATAGAGAGCAGTAGAGGGTGGCTATAGAGAGCAGTAGAGGGTGGCTATAGAGAGCAGGAGAGTGTGGCTATAGAGAGCAGTAGAGGGTGGCTATAGAGAGCAGTAGAGGGTGGCTATAGAGAGCAGGAGAGGGTGGCTATAGAGAGCAGGAGAGTGTGGCTATAGATAGCAGTAGAGGGTGGCTATAGAGAGCAGTAGAGAGTGGCTATAGAGAGCAGGAGAGAGTGGCTATAGAGAGCAGTAGAGAGTGGCTATAGAGAGCAGGAGAGGGTGGCTATAGAGAGCAGGAGAGGGTGGCTATAGAGAGCAGTAGAGGGTGGCTATAGAGAGCAGGAGAGAGTGGCTATAGAGAGCAGTAGAGGGTGGCTATAGAGAGCAGGAGAGGTTGGATAAA
This sequence comes from Salvelinus namaycush, assembly GCF_016432855.1. NCBI lineage: Eukaryota > Metazoa > Chordata > Actinopteri > Salmoniformes > Salmonidae > Salvelinus > Salvelinus namaycush. The sequence continues at coordinate 33,952,305 of NC_052327.1, forward strand.
GAGAGCAGGAGAGGGTGGCTATAGAGAGCAGTAGAGGGTGGCTATAGAGAGCAGGAGAGGGTGGCTATAGAGAGCAGTAGAGGGTGGCTATAGAGAGCAGGAGAGGTTGGATATAGAGAGCAGGAGAGGGTGGCTATAGAGAGCAGTAGAGGGTGGCTATAGAGAGCAGGAGAGAGTGGCTATAGAGAGCAGTAGAGAGTGGCTATAGAGAGCAGTAGAGAGTGGATATAGAGAGCAGTAGAGAGTGGATATAGAGAGCAGGAGAGGGTGGCTATAGAGAGCAGGAGAGGGTGGCTATAGAGAGCAGGAGAGGGTGGCTATAAAGAGCAGGACATGGTGGCTATAGAGAGCAGGACATGGTGGCTATAAAGAGCATGAGAGGGTGGATATAAAGAGCAGGACATGGTGGCTATAGAGAGCAGGACATGGTGGCTATAGAGAGCAGGAGAGGTTGGATATAGAGAGCAGGAGAGAGTGGCTATAGAGAGCAGGAGAGGGTGGCTATAGAGAGCAGGAGAGAGTGGCTATAGAGAGCAGTAGAGGGTGGCTATAGAGAGCATGAGAGGGTGGCTATAGAGAGCAGTAGAGAGTGGCTATAGAGAGCAGGAGAGGGTGGCTATAGAGAGCAGGAGAGAGTGGCTATAGAGAGCAGTAGAGGGTGGCTATAGAGAGCATGAGAGGGTGGCTATAGAGAGCAGTAGAGAGTGGCTATAGAGAGCAGTAGAGGGTGGCTATAGAGAGCAGGAGAGGGTGGCTATAGAGAGCAGGAGAGGGTGGCTATAGAGAGCAGTAGAGGGTGGCTATAGAGAGCAGGAGAGGTTGGATATAGAGAGCAGGAGAGGGTGGCTATAGAGAGCAGTAGAGGGTGGCTATAGAGAGCAGGAGAGTGTGGCTATAGAGAGCAGTAGAGGGTGGCTATAGGGAGCAGTAGAGGGTGGCTATAGAGAGCAGGAGAGGGTGGCTATAGAGAGCAGTAGAGGGTGGCTATAGAGAGCAGGAGAGGTTGGATATAGAGAGCAGGAGAGGGTGGCTATAGAGAGCAGTAGAGGGTGGCTATAGAGAGCAGGAGAGAGTGGCTATAGAGAGCAGTAGAGGGTGGCTATAGAGAGCAGGAGAGGTTGGATATAGAGAGCAGGAGAGGGTGGCTATAGAGAGCAGTACAGGGTGGCTATAGAGAGCAGGAGAGAGTGGCTATAGAGAGCAGTAGAGGGTGGCTATAGAGAGCAGTAGAGGGTGGCTATAGAGAGCAGGAGAGTGTGGCTATAGAGAGCAGTAGAGGGTGGCTATAGAGAGCAGTAGAGGGTGGCTATAGAGAGCAGGAGAGGGTGGCTATAGAGAGCAGGAGAGTGTGGCTATAGATAGCAGTAGAGGGTGGCTATAGAGAGCAGTAGAGAGTGGCTATAGAGAGCAGGAGAGAGTGGCTATAGAGAGCAGTAGAGAGTGGCTATAGAGAGCAGGAGAGGGTGGCTATAGAGAGCAGGAGAGGGTGGCTATAGAGAGCAGTAGAGGGTGGCTATAGAGAGCAGGAGAGAGTGGCTATAGAGAGCAGTAGAGGGTGGCTATAGAGAGCAGGAGAGGTTGGATATAGAGAGCAGGAGAGGGTGGCTATAGAGAGCAGTAGAGGGTGGCTATAGAGAGCAGGAGAGGGTGGCTATAGAGAGCAGTAGAGGGTGGCTATAGAGAGCAGGAGAGGTTGGATATAGAGAGCAGGAGAGGGTGGCTATAGAGAGCAGTAGAGGGTGGCTATAGAGAGCAGGAGAGAGTGGCTATAGAGAGCAGTAGAGAGTGGCTATAGAGAGCAGTAGAGAGTGGATATAGAGAGCAGTAGAGAGTGGATATAGAGAGCAGGAGAGGGTGGCTATAGAGAGCAGGAGAGGGTGGCTATAGAGAGCAGGAGAGGGTGGCTATAAAGAGCAGGACATGGTGGCTATAGAGAGCAGGACATGGTGGCTATAAAGAGCATGAGAGGGTGGATATAAAGAGCAGGACATGGTGGCTATAGAGAGCAGGACATGGTGGCTATAGAGAGCAGGAGAGGTTGGATATAGAGAGCAGGACATGGTGGCTATAGAGAGCAGTAGAGGGTGGCTATAGAGAGCAGGAGAGAGTGGCTATAGAGAGCAGTAGAGGGTGGCTATAGAGAGCATGAGAGGGTGGCTATAGAGAGCAGTAGAGAGTGGCTATAGAGAGCAGGAGAGGGTGGCTATAGAGAGCAGGAGAGAGTGGCTATAGAGAGCAGTAGAGGGTGGCTATAGAGAGCATGAGAGGGTGGCTATAGAGAGCAGTAGAGAGTGGCTATAGAGAGCAGGAGAGAGTGGCTATAGAGAGCAGTAGAGGGTGGCTATAGAGAGCAGGAGAGGTTGGATAAAGAGAGCAGGAGAGGGTGGCTATAGAGAGCAGTAGAGGGTGGCTATAGAGAGCAGGAGAGGGTGGCTATAGAGAGCAGTAGAGGGTGGCTATAGAGAGCAGGAGAGGTTGGATATAGAGAGCAGGAGAGGGTGGCTATAGAGAGCAGTAGAGGGTGGCTATAGAGAGCAGGAGAGAGTGGCTATAGAGAGCAGTAGAGAGTGGCTATAGAGAGCAGTAGAGAGTGGATATAGAGAGCAGTAGAGAGTGGATATAGAGAGCAGGAGAGGGTGGCTATAGAGAGCAGGAGAGGGTGGCTATAGAGAGCAGGAGAGAGTGGCTATAGAGAGCAGGAGAGGGTGGCTATAGAGAGCAGGAGAGGGTGGCTATAGAGAGCAGGAGAGGGTGGCTATAGAGAGCAGGAGGGGGTGGCTATAGAGAGCAGTAGAGGGTGGCTATAGGGAGCAGTAGAGGGTGGCTATAGAGAGCAGGAGAGGGTGGCTATAGAGAGCAGTAGAGGGTGGCTATAGAGAGCAGGAGAGGTTGGATATAGAGAGCAGGAGAGGGTGGCTATAGAGAGCAGTAGAGGGTGGCTATAGAGAGCAGGAGAGTGTGGCTATAGAGAGCAGTAGAGGGTGGCTATAGGGAGCAGTAGAGGGTGGCTATAGAGAGCAGGAGAGGGTGGCTATAGAGAGCAGTAGAGGGTGGCTATAGAGAGCAGGAGAGGTTGGATATAGAGAGCAGGAGAGGGTGGCTATAGAGAGCAGTAGAGGGTGGCTATAGAGAGCAGGAGAGAGTGGCTATAGAGAGCAGTAGAGGGTGGCTATAGAGAGCAGGAGAGGTTGGATATAGAGAGCAGGAGAGGGTGGCTATAGAGAGCAGTACAGGGTGGCTATAGAGAGCAGGAGAGAGTGGCTATAGAGAGCAGTAGAGGGTGGCTATAGAGAGCAGTAGAGGGTGGCTATAGAGAGCAGGAGAGTGTGGCTATAGAGAGCAGTAGAGGGTGGCTATAGAGAGCAGTAGAGGGTGGCTATAGAGAGCAGGAGAGGGTGGCTATAGAGAGCAGGAGAGTGTGGCTATAGAGAGCAGTAGAGGGTGGCTATAGAGAGCAGTAGAGAGTGGCTATAGAGAGCAGTAGAGAGTGGCTATAGAGAGCAGGAGAGAGTGGCTATAGAGAGCAGTAGAGAGTGGCTATAGAGAGCAGGAGAGGGTGGCTATAGAGAGCAGGAGAGGGTGGCTATAGAGAGCAGTAGAGGGTGGCTATAGAGAGCAGGAGAGGGTGGCTATAGAGAGCAGGAGAGGGTGGCTATAGAGAGCAGGAGAGGGTGGCTATAGAGAGCAGTAGAGGGTGGCTATAGAGAGCAGGAGAAGGTGGCTATAGAGAGCAGGAGAGGGTGGCTATAGAGAGCAGGAGAGAGTGGCTATAGAGAGCAGGAGAGGGTGGCTATAGAGAGCAGGAAGAAGGGTTCGCTATAGAGAGCAGGAGAGGTGGTTAGTAGAAGAGCAGAGAGAGAGTTCTGATATAGAGAGCAGTAGAGAGTGGATTATAGAGAGCAGTAGAGAGTGGATAGGAGCGGAAGGGTGCTATAGAGAGGCATGAGAGGATGGCTATAGAGAGCAGGAGAGAGTGGCTATAGAGAGCAGGAGAGGGTGGCTATAGAGAGCGGAGAGGGTGGCTATAGAGAGCGGAGAGGTGGCATAGAGAGGCAGGGGGGTGGCTATAGAGAGCAGGATAGTGGATATAGATAGCAGAGAGGGTGTATAGAGAGCAGTATAGGGTGATAGAGAGCATGAGAGGGTGGCTATAGAGAGCAGGAGAGGTGGCTATAGAGAGCAGAGAGGGTGGCTATAGAGAGCAGGAGAGGGGTGGCTATAGAGAGGCAGGAGAGGGTGCATATAGAGAGCAGGATAGGATTGGATATAGAGAGCATGAGAGGTGGCTATAGAGAGCAGTGAGAGGGTGGCTAAGAGAGCAGGAGAGGGTGGCTATAGAGAGCAGGAGAGGGTGCTATAGAGGCGCAGGAGAGGGTTAATATAAGAGCAGGGAGGGTGGATATAGAGAGCAGGAGAGGGGAGGCTATAGAGAGCAGGATAGGGTGTGCTAAGAGAGCATGAGAGGGTGGCTATAGAGAGCATGAGAGGGTGGCTATAGAGAGCAGGACAGTGGGCTATAAGAGCAGAGGGGTGGATATAAAGAGCAGACATGTGGCTATAGAGAGCAGGAAGGTGGCTATAGAGAGCAGGAGAGGTTGGCTTAAGAGGAGAAGGTGGCTATAGAGACAGGAGAGTGGCTATAGAGAGCAGTAGAGGGTGGCTATAGAGAGCAGAGAGAGTGGCTATAGAGAGCAGTAGAGGGTGGCTATAGAGAGCAGAGAGGGTGGCTAATGAGAGCAGTAGAGAGTGGCTATAGAGAGCAGGAGAGGGTGGATATAGAGAGCAGGAGAGAGTGGATATAGAGAGCAGGAGAGGGTGGCAATAGAGAGGAGGAGAGAGTGGATATAGAGAGCAGGAGAGGGTGGCTATAGAGAGCAGGAGAGGGTGGCTATAGAGAGCAGGAGAGGGTGGCTATAGAGCAGAAGAGGGTGGCTATAGAGAGCAGGAGAGGTTGGATATAGAGAGCAGGAGAGGGTGGCTATAGAGAGCAGAGAGGGTGGCTATAGAGAGCAGGAGAGTGGCTATAGAGAGCAGGTAGAGGGTGGCTATAAGAGCAAGAGGGTGGCTATAGAGAGCAGAGAGAGTGTGGCTATAGAGAGCAGAGAGGGTGGCTATAGAGAGCAGAGAGGGTGCTATAGAGAGCAGGAAGGGTGGCTATAGAGAGCAGGAGAGGGTGGCTTAGAGAGCAGGGAGGTGGCTATAGAGAGCAGGAGAGAGTGGCTTATCGAGAGAGCAGAGAGAGTGGCTATAGAGAGCAGGAGAGGGTGGCTATAAGAGCAGTAGAGGGGCTGTACAGAGGGAGAGGTGGCTATAGAGAGCAAGAGGGTGGCTATAGAGAGCAGGAGTGCAAAGAGATCAGGAGAGGGTGGCTATAGAGACAGAGAGAGGGCTATAGAGGCAGGAGAGGGTGGCTATAGAGAGCAGGAGAGGGTGGCTATAGAGAGCAGGTTGGAGAGGTGGCTATAGAGAGCAGGAGGAGGGTGGCTATAGAGAGCAGAGAGGGTGGCTATAGAGAGCAGGAGAGGGTGCTATAGAGAGCAGGAGAGGGTGGGCTATAGAGAGCAGGAGAGGTGGCTATAGAGAGCAGGAGAGGGTGGCTATAGAGAGCAGGAGAAGGGTGGCTATAGAGAGAGGAGGGTGGCTTAGAGAGCAGGAGGGGTGGCTATAGAGAGCAGGAGAGGGTGGTTATAGAGAGCAGGAGAGGTGGCTATAGAGAGCAGAGAGAGTGGATATAGAGAGCAGTAGAGAGTGGTATAGAGAGCAGGAGAGGGTGGCTATAGAGGCAGGGAGGTGGCATAGAGAGCAGGAGAGGTGGCTATAGAGAGCAGGAGAGGGTGGCTATAGAGAGCAGGAGAGGGTGGCTATAGAGAGCAGGAGAGGGTGCTATAGAGAGCATGAGGGTGCTATAGAGAGCAGGAAGGTGGACTATAGAGAGCAGGAGAGGGTGACTATAGAGAGCAGGAGAGGGTGACTATAGAGAGCAGGAGAGGGTGGCTATGAGAGCAGAGAGGGGAGCTATAGAGAGCAGGAAGGTGGCTATAGAGAGCAGGAGAGGGTGGCTATAGAAGGAGGAGAGCGGTGCATAGAGAAAGCAGGAAGGTGGATATAGAGAGCAGGAGAGTGTGGCTATAGAGAGCAGAGAGGGTGGCTATAGAGAGCATGAGAGGGTGGGCTATAGAGAGCAGGAGAGGGTGGCTATAGAGAGCAGGGAGAGGGTGAATATGAGAGGCGTTGGAGGGTGACTATAGAGAGCAGGAGAGGGTGGCTATAGGAGAGCAGGAGAGGGTGTCTATAGAGAGCATGAGGGTGGCTATAGAGAGCAGGATGGGTGGCTATAGAGAGAGCATGAGAGGGTGGTATAAGAAGCAGGAAGTGGTGGCTATAGAGAGCAGGAGGTGTCTATGAGAGCAGGAGAGGTTGGAATAGAGAGCAGGAGAGAGTGGCTATAAGAAGCAGGAAGAGGGGTGGCTATAGAGAGCAGTAGAGGGTGGCTATAGAGAGCAGGAGAGGTGGCTATAGAGAGCAGAGAGGGTGTCTATAGAGAGCAGGAGGGTGCTATAGAGAGCAGGAGTAGAGATTGGGCTATAGAGAGCAGGAGAGGGTGGCTTAGAGAGCAGGAAGTGGCTATAGAGAGCAGGAGAGGGTGGCTATAGAGAGCAGGAGAGGGTGGATATAGAGAGCAGGAGAGGGTGGCTATAGAGAGGCAGAGGCTATAGAGAGCAGGAGAGGTGGCTATAGAGAGCAGAGAGGGTGGCTATAGAGAGCATGAGAGGGTGTGGAGTATAGGATGCAGGAGAGGGTGGCTATAGAGAGGCAGTAGAGGGTGGCTATAGAGAGTCAGAGAGGTGGCTATAGAGAGCAGGTAGAGGGTGGCTATAGAGAGCAGTAGAGGGTGGCTATAGAGAGCAGGAGAGAGGTGTGGCTATAGAGAGCAGTAGAGTGTGGCTATAGAGAGCAGTAGAGGGTGCTATAGAGAGCAGTAGAGAGGTGGCTATAGAGAGCAGTAGAGTGTGGCTATAGAGAGCAAGAGGGTGGCTATAGAGAGCAGAGAGAGGTGGCTATAGAGAGCATGAGAGAGTGGCTATAGAGAGCAGTAGAGAGTGGGATGGTATAGAGAGCTATAGAGAGGATGGAGGGTTAGAGAGCAGGAGAGGGTGACTATAGAGAGCAGGAGAGGGTGGCTATAGAGAGCAGGAGAGGAGTGGGCTATAGAGAGCAGGAGAGGGTGCTATAGAGAGCAGGAGAGGGTGGCTATAGAGAGGCAGGAGAGGGTGTGGCTGTAGAGAGCAGGAGAGGATGCTTAGAGAGAGCAGAAGGGGATATGAGACAGGAGAGGTGGCTATAGAGAGCAGGAG